>NC_134833.1:3427990-3727990 GCF_004210375.1 Tachypleus tridentatus | reverse complement strand
TAAGGCCAACATCTAGAATAGAACTGTAAAACCTAAGGAAAGGTGTTTTGTTAATAAGTCTAACATCTAGAACAGAACAATAAAATCTTAGGAAAGGTGTTTTGTTAATAAGGCTAACATCTAGAACAGAACAGTAAAACCTTAGGAAAGGTGTTTTGTTAATAAGGCTAACATCTAGAATAGAACAGTAAAACCTGAGGAAAGGTATTTTGTTAATAAGATCAACATTTAGAATAAAATAGAAAAAATTAAGGAAAGGTGTTTTGTTAGTTGGGATACAATGTAGAGCAGAAGAATAAAATCCAAAAATATATAATTTCTTAATCAGGCCATCATCTAGAACAGAACAGTAAAACCTAAGGAAAAATGTTTTGTTATTTAGGCCAACATCTAGAACAGAACTGTAAAATCTAAGGAAAGGTGTTTTATTAATAAGGCTAACATCTAGAACAGAACAGTAAAACCTAAGTGTTTTTTTAAAAGGTGAATTTTAAGGAAAGGTGTTTTTTAATAAGGCCAACATCTAGAACAGAACTGTAAAACCTAAGGAAAGGTGTTTTTTAATAAGGCCAACATCTAGAACAGAACAGTAAAACCTAAGGAAAGGTGTTTTGTTAATAAGGTTAACATCTAGAACAGAACAGTAAAACCTTAGGAAAGGTGTTTTGTTAATAAGGCCAACATCTAGAACAGAACAGTAAAACCTGAGGAAAGGTGTTTTGTTAATAAGATCAACTTTTAGACCTAAACAGTAAAACCTGAGGAAAGGTGTTTTATTAATAAGATCAACTTTAGAGCAAAACAGTAAAACCTGAGGAAAGGTGTTTTCCTAATAAGATCAACTCTTAGAACAGAACAGTAAAACCTGAGGAAAGGTGTTTTGTTAATAAGATCAACATTTAGAACAAAATAGTAAAAATTAAGGAAAGGTGTTTTGTTAGTTGGGATACAATGTAGAGCAGATGAATAAAATCCAAAAATATATAATTTCTTAATCAGGCCAACATCTAGAACAGAACAGTAAAACCTAAGGAAAGATGTTTTGTTATTTAGGCCAACATCTAGAACAGAACAGTAAAATCTAAGGATAGGTGTTTTGTTAATAAGGCCAACATCTAGAACAGAAAAGTAAAACCTAAGAAAAGGTGTTTTGTTAATAAGGCTAACATCTAGAACAGAACAGTAAAACCTGAGGAAAAGTGTTTTTTTAATAAGGCCAACATCTAGAATAGAACAGTAAAACCTAAGAAAAGGTGTTTTGTTAATAAGGCCAATATCTAGAACAGAACCGTAAAACCTATGGAAAGGTGTTTTTTTTAATAAGGACAACATCTAGAATAGAACTGTAAAACCTAAGGAAAGGTGTTTTTAATAAGGCCAACATCTAGAACAGAACAGTAAAACCTAAGGAAAGATGTTTTGTTATTTAAGCCAACATCTAGAACAGAACAGTAAAATCTAAGGAAAGGTGTTTTGTTAATAAGGCCAACAACTAGAATAGAACAGTAAAACCTAAGGAAAGGTGTTTTGTTAATAAGGCTAACATCTATAACAGAACAGTAAAACCTGAGGAAAAATGTTTTGTTAATAAGGCCAATATCTAGAACAGAACAGTAAAACCTGAGGAAAGGTGTTTTGTTAAAAATATCAACTTTTAGAACAAAACAGTAAAACCTGAGGAAAGGTGTTTTGTTAATAAGGCTAACATCTAGAACAGAACAGTAAAACCTGAGGAAAAGTGTTTTTTTAATAAGGCCAACATCTAGAATAGAACTGTAAAACCTAAGGAAAGGTGTTTTGTTAATAAGGCTAACATCTAGAACAGAACAGTAAAACCTGAGGAAAGGTGTTTTGTTAATAAGATCAACATCTAGAACAAAACAGTAAAACCTAAGGAAAGGTGTTTTGTTAATAAGGCCAACATCTAGAACAGAACAGTTAAACCTAAGGAAAGGTGTTTTTTAATAAGGCCAACATCTAGAACAGAACTGTAAAACCTAAGGAAAGGTGTTTTGTTAATAAGGCTAACATCTAGAACAGAAGTAAAACCTGAGGAAAGGTGTTTTTTAATAAGGCCAACATCTAGAACAGAACAGTAAAACCTAAGGTGTTTTTTAATAAGGCCAACATCTAGAACAGAACAGTAAAACCTAAGGAAAGGTGTTTTTTAATAAGGCCAACATCTAGAACAGAACAGTAAAACCTAAGGAAAGTTTTGTTAATAAGCCAACATCTAGAACAGAACAGTAAAACCTAAGGAAAGGTGTTTTGTTAATAAGGCCAACATCTAGAACAGAACAGTAAAACCTAAGGAAAGGTGTTTTGTTAATAAGGCCAACATCTAGAACAGAACAGTAAAACCTAAGGAAAGGTGTTTTGTTAATAAGGCCAACATCTAGAACAGAACAGTAAAACCTAAGGAAAGGTGTTTTGTTAATAAGGCCAACATCTAGAACAGAACAGTAAAACCTAAGGAAAGGTGTTTTGTTAATAAGGCCAACATCTAGAACAGAACAGTAAAACCTAAGGAAAGGTGTTTTTTTAATAAGGCCAACATCTAGAACAGAACAGTAAAACCTAAGGAAAGGTGTTTTGTTAATAAGGCCAACATCTAGAACAGAACAGTAAAACCTAAGGAAAGGTGTTTTGTTAATAAGGCCAACATCTAGAACAGAACAGTAAAACCTAAGGAAAGGTGTTTTTTAATAAGGCCAACATCTAGAACAGAACAGTAAAACCTAAGGAAAGGTGTTTTTTTAATAAGGCCAACATCTAGAACAGAACAGTAAAACCTAAGGAAAGGTGTTTTTTAATAAGGCCAACATCTAGAACAGAACAGTAAAACCTAAGGAAAGGTGTTTTGTTAATAAGGCCAACATCTAGAACAGAACAGTAAAACCTAAGGAAAGGTGTTTTTTAATAAGGCCAACATCTAGAACAGAACAGTAAAACCTAAGGAAAGGTGTTTTTTAATAAGGCCAACATCTAGAACAGAACAGTAAAACCTAAGGAAAGGTGTTTTGTTAATAAGGCCAACATCTAGAACAGAACAGTAAAACCTAAGGAAAGGTGTTTTGTTAATAAGGCCAACATCTAGAACAGAACAGTAAAACCTAAGGAAAGGTGTTTTTTTAATAAGGCCAACATCTAGAACAGAACAGTAAAACCTAAGGAAAGGTGTTTTTTAATAAGGCCAACATCTAGAACAGAACAGTAAAACCTAAGGAAAGGTGTTTTGTTAATAAGGCCAACATCTAGAACAGAACAGTAAAACCTAAGGAAAGGTGTTTTGTTAATAAGGCCAACATCTAGAACAGAACAGTAAAACCTAAGGAAAGGTGTTTTGTTAATAAGGCCAACATCTAGAACAGAACAGTAAAACCTGAGGAAAGGTGTTTTGTTAATAAGGCCAACATCTAGAACAGAACAGTAAAACCTAAGGAAAGGTGTTTTGTTAATAAGGCCAACATCTAGAACAGAACAGTAAAACCTAAGGAAAGGTGTTTTGTTAATAAGGCCAACATCTAGA
Organism: Tachypleus tridentatus; assembly: GCF_004210375.1. Classification (NCBI taxonomy): domain Eukaryota; kingdom Metazoa; phylum Arthropoda; class Merostomata; order Xiphosura; family Limulidae; genus Tachypleus; species Tachypleus tridentatus. The sequence goes on along the minus strand of NC_134833.1, from coordinate 3,724,461 downwards.
ACAGAACAGTAAAACCTAAGGAAAGGTGTTTTGTTAATAAGGCCAACATCTAGAACAGAACAGTAAAACCTAAGGAAAGGTGTTTTTTTAATAAGGCCAACATCTAGAACAGAACAGTAAAACCTAAGGAAAGGTGTTTTTTTAATAAGGCCAACATCTAGAACAGAACAGTAAAACCTAAGGAAAGGTGTTTTTTTAATAAGGCCAACATCTAGAACAGAACAGTAAAACCTAAGGAAAGGTGTTTTGTTAATAAGGCCAACATCTAGAACAGAACAGTAAAACCTAAGGAAAGGTGTTTTTTTAATAAGGCCAACATCTAGAACAGAACAGTAAAACCTAAGGAAAGGTGTTTTGTTAATAAGGCCAACATCTAGAACAGAACAGTAAAACCTAAGGAAAGGTGTTTTGTTAATAAGGCCAACATCTAGAACAGAACAGTAAAACCTAAGGAAAGGTGTTTTGTTAATAAGGCCAACATCTAGAACAGAACAGTAAAACCTAAGGAAAGGTGTTTTGTTAATAAGGCCAACATCTAGAACAGAACAGTAAAACCTAAGGAAAGGTGTTTTGTTAATAAGGCCAACATCTAGAACAGAACAGTAAAACCTAAGGAAAGGTGTTTTGTTAATAAGGCCAACATCTAGAACAGAACAGTAAAACCTAAGGAAAGGTGTTTTGTTAATAAGGCCAACATCTAGAACAGAACAGTAAAACCTAAGGAAAGGTGTTTTTTAATAAGGCCAACATCTAGAACAGAACAGTAAAACCTAAGGAAAGGTGTTTTGTTAATAAGGCCAACATCTAGAACAGAACAGTAAAACCTAAGGAAAGGTGTTTTGTTAATAAGGCCAACATCTAGAACAGAACAGTAAAACCTAAGGAAAGGTGTTTTGTTAATAAGGCCAACATCTAGAACAGAACAGTAAAACCTAAGGAAAGGTGTTTTGTTAATAAGGCCAACATCTAGAACAGAACAGTAAAACCTAAGGAAAGGTGTTTTGTTAATAAGGCCAACATCTAGAACAGAACAGTAAAACCTAAGGAAAGGTGTAAAACCTAAGGAAAGGTGTTTTTTAATAAGGCCAACATCTAGAACAGAACAGTAAAACCTAAGGAAAGGTGTTTTTTTAACAGGGCCAACATCTAGAACAGAACAGTAAAACCTAAGGAAAGGTGTTTTTTTAATAAGGCCAACATCTAGAACAGAACAGTAAAACCTAAGGAAAGGTGTTTTTTAATAAGGCCAACATCTAGAACAGAACTGTAAAACCTAAGGAAAGGTGTTTTTTAATAAGGCCAACATCTAGAACAGAACAGTAAAACCTAAGGAAAGGTGTTTTGTTAATAAGGCTAATATCTAGAACAGAACAGTAAAACCTAAGGAAAGGTGTTTTGTTAATAAGGCCAACATCTAGAACAGAACAGTAAAACCTTAGGAAAGGTGTTTTGTTAATAAGGCTAACATCTAGAATAGAACAGTAAAACCTGAGGAAAGGTGTTTTGTTAATAAGATCAACATCTAGAACAAAACAGTAAAACCTAAGGAAAGGTGTTTTGTTAATAAAAACCTAAGGAAATAAACATCTAGAACAGAACAGGTAAAATCTAGAACAGAAAGTAAAACCTAAGGTGTTTTGTTAATAAGGCCAACATCTAGAACAGAACAGTAAAACCTAAGGAAAGGTGTTTTGTTAATAAGGCCAATATCTAGAACAGAACAGTAAAACCTAAGGAAAGGTGTTTTGTTAATAAGGCCAACATCTAGAACAGAACAGTAAAACCTAAGGAAAAGGTGTTTTTTAATAAGGCCAACATCTAGAACAGAACAGTAAAACCTAAGGAAAGGTGTTTTTTTAATAAGGCCAACATCTAGAACAGAACTGTAAAACCTAAGGAAAGGTGTTTTTTAATAAGGCCAACATCTAGAACAGAACAGTAAAACCTAAGGAAAGGTGTTTTTTTAATAAGGCCAACATCTAGAACAGAACAGTAAAACCTAAGGAAAGGTGTTTTGTTAATAAGGTTAACATCTAGAACAGAACAGTAAAATCTTAGGAAAGGTGTTTTGTTAATAAGGCCAATATCTAGAACAGAACAGTAAAACCTGAGGAAAGGTGTTTTGTTAATAAGATCAACATTTAGAACTAAACAGTAAAACCTGAGGAAAGGTGTTTTATTAATAAGATCAACTTTAGAACAAAACAGTAAAACCTGAGGAAAGGTGTTTTTTAATAAGATCAACTCTAGAACAGAACAGTAAAACCTGAGGAAAGGTGTTTTGTTAATAAGATCAACATTTAGAACAAAATAGTAAAAATTAAGGAAAGGTGTTTTGTTAGTTGGGATACAATGTAGAGCAGATGAATAAAATCCAAAAATATATAATTTCTTAATCAGGCCAACATCTAGAACAGAACAGTAAAACCTAAGGAAAGATGTTTTGTTATTTAGGCCAACATCTAGAACAGAACAGTAAAATCTAAGGATAGGTGTTTTGTTAATAAGGCCAACATCTAGACAGAAAAGTAAAACCTAAGAAAAGGTGTTTTGTTAATAAGGCTAACATCTAGAACAGAACAGTAAAACCTGAGGAAAAGTGTTTTTTTAATAAGGCCAACATCTAGAATAGAACAGTAAAACCTAAGAAAAGGTGTTTTGTTAATAAGGCTACCATCTAGAACAGAACAGTAAAACCTAAGGAAAGGTGTTTTTTTAATAAGGACAACATCTAGAATAGAACTGTAAAACCTAAGGAAAGGTGTTTTTTAATAAGGCCAACATCTAGAACAGAACAGTAAAACCTAAGGAAAGATGTTTTGTTATTTAAGCCAACATCTAGAACAGAACAGTAAAACCTGAGGAAAGGTGTTTTGTTAATAAGGCCAACATCTAGAATAGAACAGTAAAACCTAAGGAAAGGTGTTTTGTTAATAAGGCTAACATCTATAACAGAACAGTAAAACCTGAGGAAAAATGTTTTGTTAATAAGGCCAATATCTAGAACAGAACAGTAAAACCTGAGGAAAGGTGTTTTGTTAAAAATATCAACTTTTAGAACAAAACAGTAAAACCTGAGGAAAGGTGTTTTGTTAATAAGGCTAACATCTAGAACAGAACAGTAAAACCTGAGGAAAAGTGTTTTTTTAATAAGGCCAACATCTAGAACAGAACAGTAAAACCTAAGGAAAGGTGTTTTGTTAATAAGGCTAACATCTAGAACAGAACAGTAAAACCTGAGGAAAGGTGTTTTGTTAAAAAGATCAACTTTTAGAACAAAACAGTAAAACCTAAGGAAAGGTGTTTTGTTAATAAGGCCAATATCTAGAACAGAACAGTTAAACCTAAGGAAAGGTGTTTTTTAATAAGGCCAACATCTAGAACAGAACTGTAAAACCTAAGGAAAGGTGTTTTGTTAATAAGGCCAACATCTAGAACAGAACAGTAAAACCTAAGGAAAGTGTGTTTTTTAATAAGGCCAACATCTAGAACAGAACAGTAAAACCTAAGGAAAGGTGTTTTTTAATAAGGCCAACATCTAGAACAGAACAGTAAAACCTAAGGAAAGGTGTTTTTTAATAAGGCCAACATCTAGAACAGAACAGTAAAACCTAAGGAAAGGTGTTTTGTTAATAAGGCCAACATCTAGAACAGAACAGTAAAACCTAAGGAAAGGTGTTTTGTTAATAAGGCCAACATCTAGAACAGAACAGTAAAACCTAAGGAAAGGTGTTTTGTTAATAAGGCCAACATCTAGAACAGAACAGTAAAACCTAAGGAAAGGTGTTTTGTTAATAAGGCCAACATCTAGAACAGAACAGTAAAACCTAAGGAAAGGTGTTTTGTTAATAAGGCCAATATCTAGAACAGAACAGTAAAACCTAAGGAAAGGTGTTTTTTAATAAGGCCAACATCTAGAACAGAACAGTAAAACCTAAGGAAAGGTGTTTTGTTAATAAGGCCAAAATCTAGAACAGAACAGTAAAACCTAAGGAAAGGTGTTTTGTTAATAAGGCCAACATCTAGAACAGAACAGTAAAACCTAAGGAAAGGTGTTTTTTTAATAAGGCCAACATCTAGAACAGAACAGTAAAACCTAAGGAAAGGTGTTTTTTAATAAGGCCAACATCTAGAACAGAACAGTAAAACCTAAGGAAAGGTGTTTTGTTAATAAGGCCAACATCTAGAACAGAACAGTAAAACCTAAGGAAAGGTGTTTTTTTAATAAGGCCAACATCTAGAACAGAACAGTAAAACCTAAGGAAAGGTGTTTTGTTAATAAGGCCAACATCTAGAACAGAACAGTAAAACCTAAGGAAAGGTGTTTTGTTAATAAGGCCAACATCTAGAACAGAACAGTAAAACCTAAGGAAAGGTGTTTTGTTAATAAGGCCAACATCTAGAACAGAACAGTAAAACCTGAGGAAAGGTGTTTTGTTAATAAGATCAACATCTAGAACAAAACAGTAAAACCTAAGGAAAGGTGTTTTGTTAGTTGGGATACAATGTAGAGCAGAAGAATAAAACCAAAAATATATGTTTTCTTAATCAGGCCAACATCTAGAACAGAACAGTAAAACCTAAGGAAAGGTGTTTTGTTATTAAGGCCAACATCTAGAACAGAACAGTAAAACCTAAGGAAAGGTGTTTTGTTAATAAGGCCAACATCTAGAACAGAACAGTAAAACCTAAGGAAAGGTGTTTTGTTAATAAGGCCAACATCTAGAACAGAACAGTAAAACCTAAGGAAAGTGTTTTTTTAATAAGGCCAACATCTAGAACAGAACTGTAAAACCTAAGGAAAGGTGTTTTTTTAATAAGGCCAACATCTAGAACAGAACAGTAAAACCTAAGGAAAGGTGTTTTTTAATAAGGCCAACATCTAGAACAGAACAGTAAAACCTAAGGAAAGGTGTTTTTTTAATAAGGCCAACATCTAGAACAGAACAGTAAAACCTAAGGAAAGGTGTTTTGTTAATAAGGCCAACATCTAGAACAGAACAGTAAAACCTAAGGAAAGGTGTTTTGTTAATAAGGCCAACATCTAGAACAGAACAGTAAAACCTAAGGAAAGGTGTTTTGTTAATAAGGCCAACATCTAGAACAGAACAGTAAAACCTGAGGAAAGGTGTTTTGTTAATAAGGCCAACATCTAGAACAGAACAGTAAAACCTGAGGAAAGGTGTTTTGTTAATAAGGCCAACATCTAGAACAGAACAGTAAAACCTAAGGAAAGGTGTTTTGTTAATAAGGCCAACATCTAGAACAGAACAGTAAAACCTAAGGAAAGGTGTTTTGTTAATAAGGCCAACATCTAGAACAGAACAGTAAAACCTAAGGAAAGGTGTTTTGTTAATAAGGCCAACATCTAGAACAGAACAGTAAAACCTAAGGAAAGGTGTTTTGTTAATAAGGCCAACATCTAGAACAGAACAGTAAAACCTAAGGAAAGGTGTTTTTTTAATAAGGCCAACATCTAGAACAGAACAGTAAAACCTAAGGAAAGGTGTTTTGTTAATAAGGCCAACATCTAGAACAGAACAGTAAAACCTAAGGAAAGGTGTTTTTTTAATAAGGCCAACATCTAGAACAGAACAGTAAAACCTAAGGAAAGGTGTTTTGTTAATAAGGCCAACATCTAGAACAGAACAGTAAAACCTAAGGAAAGGTGTTTTGTTAATAAGGCCAACATCTAGAACAGAACAGTAAAACCTAAGGAAAGGTGTTTTGTTAATAAGGCCAACATCTAGAACAGAACAGTAAAACCTAAGGAAAGGTGTTTTGTTAATAAGGCCAACATCTAGAACAGAACAGTAAAACCTAAGGAAAGGTGTTTTGTTAATAAGGCCAACATCTAGAACAGAACAGTAAAACCTAAGGAAAGGTGTTTTTTAATAAGGCCAACATCTAGAACAGAACAGTAAAACCTAAGGAAAGGTGTTTTTTAATAAGGCCAACATCTAGAACAGAACAGTAAAACCTAAGGAAAGGTGTTTTTTTAATAAGGCCAACATCTAGAACAGAACAGTAAAACCTAAGGAAAGGTGTTTTTTTAATAAGGCCAACATCTAGAACAGAACAGTAAAACCTAAGGAAAGGTGTTTTGTTAATAAGGCTAACATCTAGAACAGAACAGTAAAACCTTAGGAAAGGTGTTTTGTTAATAAGGCCAACATCTAGAACAGAACAGTAAAACCTGAGGAAAGGTGTTTTGTTAATAAGATCAACTTTTAGACCTAAACAGTAAAACCTGAGGAAAGGTGTTTTATTAATAAGATCAACTTTTAGAACAAAACAGTAAAACCTGAGGAAAGGTGTTTTGTTAATAAGATCAACTCTAGAACAGAACAGTAAAACCTGAGGAAAGGTGTTTTGTTAATAAGATCAACATTTAGAACAAAATAGTAAAAATTAAGGAAAGGTGTTTTGTTAGTTGGGATACAATGTAGAGCAGATGAATAAAATCCAAAAATATATAATTTCTTAATCAGGCCAACATCTAGAACAGAACAGTAAAACCTAAGGAAAGATGTTTTTTATTTAGGCCAACATCTAGAACAGAACAGTAAAATCTAAGGAAAGGTGTTTTGTTAATAAGGCCAACATCTAGAACAGAAAAGTAAAACCTAAGAAAAGGTGTTTTGTTAATAAGGCTAACATCTAGAACAGAACAGTAAAACCTGAGGAAAAGTGTTTTTTTAATAAGGCCAACATCTAGAATAGAACAGTAAAACCTAAGGAAAGGTGTTTTGTTAATAAGGCCAACATCTAGAACAGAACAGTAAAACCTAAGGAAAGGTGTTTTTTTAATAAGGCCAACATCTAGAATAGAACTGTAAAACCTAAGGAAAGGTGTTTTTTTAATAAGGCCAACATCTAGAACAGAACAGTAAAACCTAAGGAAAGGTGTTTTGTTAATAAGGCCAATATCTAGAACAGAACAGTAAAACCTAAGGAAAGGTGTTTTGTTAATAAGGCCAATATCTAGAACAGAACAGTAAAACCTAAGGAAAGGTGTTTTGTTAATAAGGCTAACATCTAGAACAGAACAGTAAAACCTGAGGAAAGGTGTTTTGTTAATAAGGCCAATATCTAGAACAGAACAGTAAAACCTGAGGAAAGGTGTTTTGTTAAAAATATCAACATCTAGAACAGAACAGTAAAACCTGAGGAAAGGTGTTTTGTTAATAAGGCCAACATCTAGAACAGAACAGTAAAACCTGAGGAAAGGTGTTTTTTAATAAGGCCAACATCTAGAACAGAACAGTAAAACCTAAGGAAAGGTGTTTTGTTAATAAGGCCAACATCTAGAACAGAACAGTAAAACCTAAGGAAAGGTGTTTTGTTAATAAGGCCAACATCTAGAACAGAACAGTAAAACCTAAGGAAAGGTGTTTTGTTAATAAGGCCAACATCTAGAACAGAACAGTAAAACCTAAGGAAAGGTGTTTTTTTAATAAGGCCAACATCTAGAACAGAACAGTAAAACCTAAGGAAAGGTGTTTTGTTAATAAGGCCAACATCTAGAACAGAACAGTAAAACCTAAGGAAAGGTGTTTTTTAATAAGGCCAACATCTAGAACAGAACAGTAAAACCTAAGGAAAGGTGTTTTTTAATAAGGCCAACATCTAGAACAGAACAGTAAAACCTAAGGAAAGGTGTTTTTTTAATAAGGCCAACATCTAGAACAGAACAGTAAAACCTAAGGAAAGGTGTTTTTTAATAAGGCCAACATCTAGAACAGAACAGTAAAACCTAAGGAAAGGTGTTTTGTTAATAAGGCCAACATCTAGAACAGAACAGTAAAACCTAAGGAAAGGTGTTTTGTTAATAAGGCCAACATCTAGAACAGAACAGTAAAACCTAAGGAAAGGTGTTTTGTTAATAAGGCCAACATCTAGAACAGAACAGTAAAACCTAAGGAAAGGTGTTTTGTTAATAAGGCCAACATCTAGAACAGAACAGTAAAACCTAAGGAAAGGTGTTTTGTTAATAAGGCCAACATCTAGAACAGAACAGTAAAACCTAAGGAAAGGTGTTTTGTTAATAAGGCCAACATCTAGAACAGAACAGTAAAACCTAAGGAAAGGTGTTTTGTTAATAAGGCCAACATCTAGAACAGAACAGTAAAACCTAAGGAAAGGTGTTTTGTTAATAAGGCCAACATCTAGAACAGAACAGTAAAACCTAAGGAAAGGTGTTTTGTTAATAAGGCCAACATCTAGAACAGAACAGTAAAACCTAAGGAAAGGTGTTTTTTAATAAGGCCAACATCTAGAACAGAACAGTAAAACCTAAGGAAAGGTGTTTTTTAATAAGGCCAACATCTAGAACAGAACAGTAAAACCTAAGGAAAGGTGTTTTTTAATAAGGCCAACATCTAGAACAGAACAGTAAAACCTAAGGAAAGGTGTTTTGTTAATAAGGCCAACATCTAGAACAGAACAGTAAAACCTAAGGAAAGGTGTTTTGTTAATAAGGCCAACATCTAGAACAGAACAGTAAAACCTAAGGAAAGGTGTTTTGTTAATAAGGCCAACATCTAGAACAGAACAGTAAAACCTAAGGAAAGGTGTTTTGTTAATAAGGCCAACATCTAGAACAGAACAGTAAAACCTAAGGAAAGGTGTTTTGTTAATAAGGCCAACATCTAGAACAGAACAGTAAAACCTGAGGAAAGGTGTTTTGTTAATAAGGCCAACATCTAGAACAGAACAGTAAAACCTAAGGAAAGGTGTTTTGTTAATAAGGCCAACATCTAGAACAGAACAGTAAAACCTAAGGAAAGGTGTTTTGTTAATAAGGCCAACATCTAGAACAGAACAGTAAAACCTAAGGAAAGGTGTTTTGTTAATAAGGCCAACATCTAGAACAGAACAGTAAAACCTAAGGAAAGGTGTTTTGTTAATAAGGCCAACATCTAGAACAGAACAGTAAAACCTAAGGAAAGGTGTTTTTTAATAAGGCCAACATCTAGAACAGAACAGTAAAACCTAAGGAAAGGTGTTTTTTAATAAGGCCAACATCTAGAACAGAACAGTAAAACCTAAGGAAAGGTGTTTTGTTAATAAGGCCAACATCTAGAACAGAACAGTAAAACCTAAGGAAAGGTGTTTTGTTAATAAGGCCAACATCTAGAACAGAACAGTAAAACCTAAGGAAAGGTGTTTTGTTAATAAGGCCAACATCTAGAACAGAACAGTAAAACCTAAGGAAAGGTGTTTTGTTAATAAGGCCAACATCTAGAACAGAACAGTAAAACCTAAGGAAAGGTGTTTTGTTAATAAGGCCAACATCTAGAACAGAACAGTAAAACCTGAGGAAAGGTGTTTTGTTAATAAGGCCAACATCTAGAACAGAACAGTAAAACCTAAGGAAAGGTGTTTTGTTAATAAGGCCAACATCTAGAACAGAACAGTAAAACCTAAGGAAAGGTGTTTTGTTAATAAGGCCAACATCTAGAACAGAACAGTAAAACCTAAGGAAAGGTGTTTTTTAATAAGGCCAACATCTAGAACAGAACAGTAAAACCTAAGGAAAGGTGTTTTGTTAATAAGGCCAACATCTAGAACAGAACAGTAAAACCTAAGGAAAGGTGTTTTGTTAATAAGGCCAACATCTAGAACAGAACAGTAAAACCTAAGGAAAGGTGTTTTGTTAATAAGGCCAACATCTAGAACAGAACAGTAAAACCTAAGGAAAGGTGTTTTTTTAATAAGGCCAACATCTAGAACAGAACTGTAAAACCTAAGGAAAGGTGTTTTTTAATAAGGCCAACATCTAGAACAGAACAGTAAAACCTAAGGAAAGGTGTTTTTTTAACAAGGCCAACATCTAGAACAGAACAGTAAAACCTTAGGAAAGGTGTTTTGTTAATAAGGCCAATATCTAGAACAGAACAGTAAAACCTAAGGAAAGGTGTTTTGTTAATAAGGCCAATATCTAGAACAGAACAGTTAAACCTAAGGAAAGGTGTTTTTTAATAAGGCCAACATCTAGAACAGAACAGTAAAACCTAAGGAAAGGTGTTTTTTAATAAGGCCAACATCTAGAACAGAACAGTAAAACCTAAGGAAAGGTGTTTTGTTAATAAGGCCAACATCTAGAACAGAACAGTAAAACCTAAGGAAAGGTGTTTTTTAATAAGGCCAACATCTAGAACAGAACAGTAAAACCTAAGGAAAGGTGTTTTGTTAATAAGGCCAACATCTAGAACAGAACAGTAAAACCTAAGGAAAGGTGTTTTGTTAATAAGGCCAACATCTAGAACAGAACAGTAAAACCTAAGGAAAGGTGTTTTGTTAATAAGGCCAACATCTAGAACAGAACAGTAAAACCTAAGGAAAGGTGTTTTGTTAATAAGGCCAACATCTAGAACAGAACAGTAAAACCTAAGGAAAGGTGTTTTGTTAATAAGGCCAACATCTAGAACAGAACAGTAAAACCTAAGGAAAGGTGTTTTGTTAATAAGGCCAACATCTAGAACAGAACAGTAAAACCTAAGGAAAGGTGTTTTGTTAATAAGGCCAACATCTAGAACAGAACAGTAAAACCTAAGGAAAGGTGTTTTGTTAATAAGGCCAACATCTAGAACAGAACAGTAAAACCTAAGGAAAGGTGTTTTGTTAATAAGGCCAACATCTAGAACAGAACAGTAAAACCTAAGGAAAGGTGTTTTTTTAATAAGGCCAACATCTAGAACAGAACTGTAAAACCTAAGGAAAGGTGTTTTTTTAATAAGGCCAACATCTAGAACAGAACAGTAAAACCTAAGGAAAGGTGTTTTTTAATAAGGCCAACATCTAGAACAGAACTGTAAAACCTAAGGAAAGGTGTTTTTTAATAAGGCCAACATCTAGAACAGAACAGTAAAACCTAAGGAAAGGTGTTTTGTTAATAAGGTTAACATCTAGAACAGAACAGTAAAATCTTAGGAAAGGTGTTTTGTTAATAAGGCCAACATCTAGAACAGAACAGTAAAACCTGAGGAAAGGTGTTTTGTTAATAAGATCAACTTTTAGACCTAAACAGTAAAACCTGAGGAAAGGTGTTTTATTAATAAGATCAACATTTAGAACAAAACAGTAAAACCTGAGGAAAGGTGTTTTCCTAATAAGATCAACTCTTAGAACAGAACAGTAAAACCTGAGGAAAGGTGTTTTGTTAATAAGATCAACATTTAGAACAAAATAGTAAAAAATTAAGGAAAGGTGTTTTGTTAGTTGGGATACAATGTAGAGCAGATGAATAAAATCCAAAAATATATAATTTCTTAATCAGGCCAACATCTAGAACAGAACAGTAAAACCTAAGGAAAGATGTTTTGTTATTTAGGCCAACATCTAGAACAGAACAGTAAAATCTAAGGATAGGTGTTTTGTTAATAAGGCCAACATCTAGACCAGAAAAGTAAAACCTAAGAAAAGGTGTTTTGTTAATAAGGCTAACATCTAGAACAGAACAGTAAAACCTGAGGAAAAGTGTTTTTTTAATAAGGCCAACATCTAGAATAGAACAGTAAAACCTAAGGAAAGGTGTTTTGTTAATAAGGCCAACATCTAGAACAGAACAGTAAAACCTAAGGAAAGGTGTTTTGTTAATAAGGACAACATCTAGAATAGAACTGTAAAACCTAAGGAAAGGTGTTTTTTAATAAGGCCAACATCTAGAACAGAACAGTAAAACCTAAGGAAAGATGTTTTGTTATTTAAGCCAACATCTAGAACAGAACAGTAAAACCTGAGGAAAGGTGTTTTGTTAATAAGGCCAACATCTAGAATAGAACAGTAAAACCTAAGGAAAGGTGTTTTGTTAATAAGGCTAACATCTAGAACAGAACAGTAAAACCTGAGGAAAGGTGTTTTGTTAATAAGGCCAACATCTAGAACAGAACAGTAAAACCTGAGGAAAGGTGTTTTGTTAAAAATATCAACTTTTAGAACAAAACAGTAAAACCTGAGGAAAGGTGTTTTGTTAATAAGGCTAACATCTAGAACAGAACAGTAAAACCTGAGGAAAGGTGTTTTTTTAATAAGGCCAACATCTAGAACAGAACAGTAAAACCTAAGGAAAGGTGTTTTGTTAATAAGGCTAACATCTAGAACAGAACAGTAAAACCTGAGGAAAGGTGTTTTGTTAATAAGGCCAACATCTAGAACAGAACAGTAAAACCTAAGGAAAGGTGTTTTGTTAATAAGGCTAACATCTAGAACAGAACAGTAAAACCTAAGGAAAGGTGTTTTGTTAATAAGGCCAACATCTAGAACAGAACAGTAAAACCTAAGGAAAGGTGTTTTTTTGCCAACATTAATAAGGCCAACATCTAGAACAGAACAGTAAAACCTAAGGAAAGGTGTTTTTTTAATAAGGCCAACATCTAGAACAGAACAGTAAAACCTAAGGAAAGGTGTTTTTTTAATAGGGCCAACATCTAGAACAGAACAGTAAAACCTAAGGAAAGGTGTTTTTTTAACAGGGCCAACATCTAGAACAGAACAGTAAAACCTTAGGAAAGGTGTTTTGTTAATAAGGCCAATATCTAGAACAGAACAGTAAAACCTAAGGAAAGGTGTTTTGTTAATAAGGCCAACATCTAGAACAGAACAGTAAAACCTAAGGAAAGGTGTTTTGTTAATAAGGCCAACATCTAGAACAGAACAGTAAAACCTAAGGAAAGGTGTTTTTTAATAAGGCCAACATCTAGAACAGAACAGTAAAACCTAAGGAAAGGTGTTTTGTTAATAAGGCCAACATCTAGAACAGAACAGTAAAACCTAAGGAAAGGTGTTTTGTTAATAAGGCCAACATCTAGAACAGAACAGTAAAACCTAAGGAAAGGTGTTTTGTTAATAAGGCCAACATCTAACAGTAAAACAGAACAGTAAAACCTAAGGAAAGGTGTTTTGTTAATAAGGCCAACATCTAGAACAGAACAGTAAAACCTAAGGAAAGGTGTTTTGTTAATAAGGCCAACATCTAGAACAGAACAGTAAAACCTAAGGAAAGGTGTTTTGTTAATAAGGCCAACATCTAGAACAGAACAGTAAAACCTAAGGAAAGGTGTTTTGTTAATAAGGCCAACATCTAGAACAGAACAGTAAAACCTAAGGAAAGGTGTTTTGTTAATAAGGCCAACATCTAGAACAGAACAGTAAAACCTAAGGAAAGGTGTTTTTTAATAAGGCCAACATCTAGAACAGAACAGTAAAACCTAAGGAAAGGTGTTTTTTTAATAAGGCCAACATCTAGAACAGAACAGTAAAACCTAAGGAAAGGTGTTTTTTAATAAGGCCAACATCTAGAACAGAACAGTAAAACCTAAGGAAAGGTGTTTTGTTAATAAGGCCAACATCTAGAACAGAACAGTAAAACCTAAGGAAAGGTGTTTTGTTAATAAGGCCAACATCTAGAACAGAACAGTAAAACCTAAGGAAAGGTGTTTTGTTAATAAGGCCAACATCTAGAACAGAACAGTAAAACCTAAGGAAAGGTGTTTTGTTAATAAGGCCAACATCTAGAACAGAACAGTAAAACCTAAGGAAAGGTGTTTTGTTAATAAGGCCAACATCTAGAACAGAACAGTAAAACCTAAGGAAAGGTGTTTTGTTAATAAGGCCAACATCTAGAACAGAACAGTAAAACCTAAGGAAAGGTGTTTTGTTAATAAGGCCAACATCTAGAACAGAACAGTAAAACCTAAGGAAAGGTGTTTTGTTAATAAGGCCAACATCTAGAACAGAACAGTAAAACCTAAGGAAAGGTGTTTTGTTAATAAGGCCAACATCTAGAACAGAACAGTAAAACTAAGGAAAGGTGTTTTGTTAATAAGGCCAACATCTAGAACAGAACAGTAAAACCTAAGGAAAGGTGTTTTGTTAATAAGGCCAACATCTAGAACAGAACAGTAAAACCTAAGGAAAGGTGTTTTGTTAATAAGGCCAACATCTAGAACAGAACAGTAAAACCTAAGGAAAGGTGTTTTGTTAATAAGGCCAACATCTAGAACAGAACAGTAAAACCTAAGGAAAGGTGTTTTGTTAATAAGGCCAACATCTAGAACAGAACAGTAAAACCTAAGGAAAGGTGTTTTTTAATAAGGCCAACATCTAGAACAGAACAGTAAAACCTAAGGAAAGGTGTTTTTTAATAAGGCCAACATCTAGAACAGAACAGTAAAACCTAAGGAAAGGTGTTTTGTTAATAAGGCCAACATCTAGAACAGAACAGTAAAACCTAAGGAAAGGTGTTTTGTTAATAAGGCCAATATCTAGAACAGAACAGTAAAACCTAAGGAAAGGTGTTTTGTTAATAAGGCCAATATCTAGAACAGAACAGTTAAACCTAAGGAAAGGTGTTTTTTAATAAGGCCAACATCTAGAACAGAACTGTAAAACCTAAGGAAAGGTGTTTTGTTAATAAGGCTAACATCTAGAACAGAACAGTAAAACCTAAGGAAAGGTGTTTTGTTAATAAGGCCAACATCTAGAACAGAACAGTAAAACCTAAGGAAAGGTGTTTTGTTAATAAGGCCAACATCTAGAACAGAACAGTAAAACCTAAGGAAAGGTGTTTTTTTAATAAGGCCAACATCTAGAACAGAACAGTAAAACCTAAGGAAAGGTGTTTTGTTAATAAGGCCAATATCTAGAACAGAACAGTAAAACCTAAGGAAAGGTGTTTTTTTAATAAGGCGAACATCTAGAACAGAACAGTAAAACCTAAGGAAAGGTGTTTTTTTAATAAGGCCAACATCTAGAACAGAACAGTAAAACCTAAGGAAAGGTGTTTTTTAATAAGGCCAACATCTAGAACAGAACAGTAAAACCTAAGGAAAGGTGTTTTGTTAATAAGGCCAACATCTAGAACAGAACAGTAAAACCTAAGGAAAGGTGTTTTTTTAATAAGGCCAACATCTAGAATAGAACTGTAAAACCTAAGGAAAGGTGTTTTGTTAATAAGGCTAACATCTAGAACAGAACAGTAAAACCTTAGGAAAGGTGTTTTGTTAATAAGGCTAACATCTAGAACAGAACAGTAAAACCTGAGGAAAGGTGTTTTGTTAATAAGGCCAACATCTAGAACAGAACAGTAAAACCTGAGGAAAGGTATTTTGTTAATAAGATCAACATTTAGAATAAAATAGAAAAAATTAAGGAAAGGTGTTTTGTTAGTTGGGATACAATGTAGAGCAGAAGAATAAAATCCAAAAATATATAATTTCTTAATCAGGCCATCATCTAGAACAGAACAGTAAAACCTAAGGAAAAATGTTTTGTTATTTAGGCCAACATCTAGAACAGAACTGTAAAATCTAAGGATAGGTTTTGTTAATAAGGCCAACATCTAGAACAGAAAAGTAAAACCTAAGAAAAGGTGTTTTGTTAATAAGGCTAACATCTAGAACAGAACAGTAAAACCTGAGGAAAAGTGTTTTTTTAATACGGCCAACATCTAGAATGGAAGTGTAAAACCTAAGGAAAGGTGTTTTTTAATAAGGCCAACATCTAGAACAGAACTGTAAAACCTAAGGAAAGGTGTTTTTTAATAAGGCCAACATCTAGAATAGAACTGTAAAACCTAAGGAAAGGTGTTTTTTAATAAGGCCAACATCTAGAACAGAACAGTAAAACCTAAGGAAAGGTGTTTTGTTAATAAGGTTAACATCTAGAACAGAACAGTAAAATCTTAGGAAAGGTGTTTTGTTAATAAGGCCAATATCTAGAACAGAACAGTAAAACCTGAGGAAAGGTGTTTTGTTAATAAGATCAACTTTTAGACCTAAACAGTAAAACCTGAGGAAAGGTGTTTTATTAATAAGATCAACTTTTAGAGCAAAACAGTAAAACCTGAGGAAAGGTGTTTTCCTAATAAGATCAACTCTTAGAACAGAACAGTAAAACCTGAGGAAAGGTGTTTTGTTAATAAGATCAACATTTAGAACAAAATAGTAAAAATTAAGGAAAGGTGTTTTGTTAGTTGGGATACAATGTAGAGCAGATGAATAAAATCCAAAAATATATAATTTCTTAATCAGGCCAACATCTAGAACAGAACAGTAAAACCTAAGGAAAGATGTTTTGTTATTTAGGCCAACATCTAGAACAGAACAGTAAAATCTAAGGATAGGTGTTTTGTTAATAAGGCCAACATCTAGAACAGAAAAGTAAAACCTAAGAAAAGGTGTTTTGTTAATAAGGCCAACATCTAGAACAGAACAGTAAAACCTGAGGAAAAGTGTTTTTTTAATAAGGCCAACATCTAGAATAGAACAGTAAAACCTAAGGAAAGGTGTTTTGTTAATAAGGCCAACATCTAGAACAGAACAGTAAAACCTAAGGAAAGGTGTTTTTTTAATAAGGCCAACATCTAGAATAGAAGTGTAAAACCTAAGGAAAGGTGTTTTTTAATAAGGCCAACATCTAGAACAGAACAGTAAAACCTAAGGAAAGGTGTTTTGTTAATAAGGCCAACATCTAGAACAGAACAGTAAAACCTAAGGAAAGGTGTTTTGTTAATAAGGCCAACATCTAGAACAGAACAGTAAAACCTAAGGAAAGGTGTTTTGTTAATAAGGCCAACATCTAGAACAGAACAGTAAAACCTGAGGAAAGGTGTTTTGTTAATAAGGCCAACATCTAGAACAGAACAGTAAAACCTGAGGAAAGGTGTTTTGTTAATAAGGCCAACATCTAGAACAGAACAGTAAAACCTAAGGAAAGGTGTTTTGTTAATAAGGCCAACATCTAGAACAGAACAGTAAAACCTGAGGAAAGGTGTTTTGTTAATAAGGCCAACATCTAGAACAGAACAGTAAAACCTAAGGAAAGGTGTTTTGTTAATAAGGCCAACATCTAGAACAGAACAGTAAAACCTAAGGAAAGGTGTTTTGTTAATAAGGCCAATATCTAGAACAGAACAGTAAAACCTAAGGAAAGGTGTTTTGTTAATAAGGCCAACATCTAGAACAGAACAGTAAAACCTAAGGAAAGGTGTTTTTTAATAAGGCCAACATCTAGAACAGAACAGTAAAACCTAAGGAAAGGTGTTTTGTTAATAAGGCCAACATCTAGAACAGAACAGTAAAACCTAAGGAAAGGTGTTTTTTTAATAAGGCCAACATCTAGAACAGAACAGTAAAACCTAAGGAAAGGTGTTTTTTTAATAAGGCCAACATCTAGAACAGAACAGTAAAACCTAAGGAAAGGTGTTTTGTTAATAAGGCCAACATCTAGAACAGAACAGTAAAACCTAAGGAAAGGTGTTTTGTTAATAAGGCCAACATCTAGAACAGAACAGTAAAACCTAAGGAAAGGTGTTTTTTTTAATAAGGCCAACATCTAGAACAGAACAGTAAAACCTAAGGAAAGGTGTTTTGTTAATAAGGCCAACATCTAGAACAGAACAGTAAAACCTAAGGAAAGGTGTTTTGTTAATAAGGCCAACATCTAGAACAGAACAGTAAAACCTAAGGAAAGGTGTTTTGTTAATAAGGCCAACATCTAGAACAGAACAGTAAAACCTAAGGAAAGGTGTTTTGTTAATAAGGCCAACATCTAGAACAGAACAGTAAAACCTAAGGAAAGGTGTTTTGTTAATAAGGCCAACATCTAGAACAGAACAGTAAAACCTAAGGAAAGGTGTTTTTTAATAAGGCCAACATCTAGAACAGAACAGTAAAACCTAAGGAAAGGTGTTTTTTAATAAGGCCAACATCTAGAACAGAACAGTAAAACCTAAGGAAAGGTGTTTTGTTAATAAGGCCAACATCTAGAACAGAACAGTAAAACCTAAGGAAAGGTGTTTTGTTAATAAGGCCAACATCTAGAACAGAACAGTAAAACCTAAGGAAAGGTGTTTTGTTAATAAGGCCAACATCTAGAACAGAACAGTAAAACCTAAGGAAAGGTGTTTTGTTAATAAGGCCAACATCTAGAACAGAACAGTAAAACCTAAGGAAAGGTGTTTTGTTAATAAGGCCAACATCTAGAACAGAACAGTAAAACCTAAGGAAAGGTGTTTTGTTAATAAGGCCAACATCTAGAACAGAACAGTAAAACCTAAGGAAAGGTGTTTTGTTAATAAGGCCAACATCTAGAACAGAACAGTAAAACCTAAGGAAAGGTGTTTTGTTAATAAGGCCAACATCTAGAACAGAACAGTAAAACCTAAGGAAAGGTGTTTTTTAATAAGGCCAACATCTAGAACAGAACAGTAAAACCTAAGGAAAGGTGTTTTGTTAATAAGGCCAACATCTAGAACAGAACAGTAAAACCTAAGGAAAGGTGTTTTGTTAATAAGGCCAACATCTAGAACAGAACAGTAAAACCTAAGGAAAGGTGTTTTTTTAATAAGGCTAAGGAAAGGTGTTTTGTTAATAAGGCCAACATCTAGAACAGAACAGTAAAACCTAAGGAAAGGTGTTTTTTAATAAGGCCAACATCTAGAACAGAACAGTAAAACCTAAGGAAAGGTGTTTTGTTAATAAGGCCAACATCTAGAACAGAACAGTAAAACCTAAGGAAAGGTGTTTTGTTAATAAGGCCAACATCTAGAACAGAACAGTAAAACCTAAGGAAAGGTGTTTTGTTAATAAGGCCAACATCTAGAACAGAACAGTAAAACCTAAGGAAAGGTGTTTTTTAATAAGGCCAACATCTAGAACAGAACAGTAAAACCTAAGGAAAGGTGTTTTTTTAATAAGGCCAACATCTAGAACAGAACAGTAAAACCTAAGGAAAGGTGTTTTTTTAATAAGGCCAACATCTAGAACAGAACAGTAAAACCTAAGGAAAGGTGTTTTGTTAATAAGGCCAACATCTAGAACAGAACAGTAAAACCTAAGGAAAGGTGTTTTGTTAATAAGGCCAACATCTAGAACAGAACAGTAAAACCTAAGGAAAGGTGTTTTGTTAATAAGGCCAACATCTAGAACAGAACAGTAAAACCTAAGGAAAGGTGTTTTGTTAATAAGGCCAACATCTAGAACAGAACAGTAAAACCTAAGGAAAGGTGTTTTGTTAATAAGGCCAACATCTAGAACAGAACAGTAAAACCTAAGGAAAGGTGTTTTGTTAATAAGGCCAACATCTAGAACAGAACAGTAAAACCTAAGGAAAGGTGTTTTGTTAATAAGGCCAACATCTAGAACAGAACAGTAAAACCTAAGGAAAGGTGTTTTTTTAATAAGGCCAACATCTAGAACAGAACAGTAAAACCTAAGGAAAGGTGTTTTGTTAATAAGGCCAACATCTAGAACAGAACAGTAAAACCTAAGGAAAGGTGTTTTGTTAATAAGGCCAACATCTAGAACAGAACAGTAAAACCTAAGGAAAGGTGTTTTGTTAATAAGGCCAACATCTAGAACAGAACAGTAAAACCTAAGGAAAGGTGTTTTGTTAATAAGGCCAACATCTAGAACAGAACAGTAAAACCTAAGGAAAGGTGTTTTGTTAATAAGGCCAACATCTAGAATAAGAACATCTAGTAAAACCTAAGGAAAGGTGTTTTTTAATAAGGCCAACATCTAGAACAGAACAGTAAAACCTAAGGAAAGGTGTTTTGTTAATAAGGCCAACATCTAGAACAGAACAGTAAAACCTAAGGAAAGGTGTTTTGTTAATAAGGCCAACATCTAGAACAGAACAGTAAAACCTAAGGAAAGGTGTTTTGTTAATAAGGCCAACATCTAGAACAACATCTAAGGAAAGGTGTTTTGTTAATAAGGCCAAACTAGAACAGAACAAAACCTAAGGAAAGGTGTTTTGTTAATAAGGCCAACATCTAGAACAGAACAGTAAAACCTAAGGAAAGGTGTTTTTTAATAAGGCCAACATCTAGAACAGAACAGTTAAACCTAAGGAAAGGTGTTTTTTAATAAGGCCAACATCTAGAACAGAACAGTAAAACCTAAGGAAAGGTGTTTTTTTAATAAGGCCAACATCTAGAACAGAACAGTAAAACCTAAGGAAAGGTGTTTTGTTAATAAGGCCAACATCTAGAACAGAACAGTAAAACCTAAGGAAAGGTGTTTTGTTAATAAGGCCAACATCTAGAACAGAACAGTAAAACCTAAGGAAAGGTGTTTTTTTAACAGGGCCAACATCTAGAACAGAACAGTAAAACCTTAGGAAAGGTGTTTTGTTAATAAGGCCAATATCTAGAACAGAACAGTAAAACCTAAGGAAAGGTGTTTTGTTAATAAGGCCAACATCTAGAACAGAACAGTAAAACCTAAGGAAAGGTGTTTTTTTAATAAGGCCAACATCTAGAACAGAACAGTAAAACCTAAGGAAAGGTGTTTTTTTAATAGGGCCAACATCTAGAACAGAACAGTAAAACCTAAGGAAAGGTGTTTTTTTAATAAGGCCAACATCTAGAACAGAACAGTAAAACCTAAGGAAAGGTGTTTTGTTAATAAGGCTAACATCTAGAACAGAACAGTAAAACCTAAGGAAAGGTGTTTTTTTAATAAGGCCAACATCTAGAATAGAACTGTAAAACCTAAGGAAAGGTGTTTTGTTAATAAGTCTAACATCTAGAACAGAACAGTAAAACCTTAGGAAAGGTGTTTTGTTAATAAGGCTAACATCTAGAACAGAACAGTAAAATCTTAGGAAAGGTGTTTTGTTAATAAGGCTAACATCTAGAATAGAACAGTAAAACCTGAGGAAAGGTATTTTGTTAATAAGATCAACATTTAGAATAAAATAGAAAAAATTAAGGAAAGGTGTTTTGTTAGTTGGGATACAATGTAGAGCAGAAGAATAAAATCCAAAAATATATAATTTCTTAATCAGGCCAACATCTAGAACAGAACAGTAAAACCTAAGGAAAAATGTTTTGTTATTTAGGCCAACATCTAGAACAGAACTGTAAAATCTAAGGATAGGTTTTGTTAATAAGGCCAACATCTAGAACAGAAAAGTAAAACCTAAGAAAAGGTGTTTTGTTAATAAGGCTAACATCTAGAACAGAACAGTAAAACCTGAGGAAAAGTGTTTTTTTAATAAGGCCAACATCTAGAATGGAACTGTAAAACCTAAGGAAAGGTGTTTTTTAATAAGGCCAACATCTAGAATAGAACTGTAAAACCTAAGGAAAGGTGTCTTTTAATAAGGCCAACATCTAGAATAGAACTGTAAAACCTAAGGAAAGGTGTTTTTTAATAAGGCCAACATCTAGAACAGAACAGTAAAACCTAAAGAAAGGTGTTTTGTTAATAAGGTTAACATCTAGAACAGAACAGTAAAACCTTAGGAAAGGTGTTTTGTTAATAAGGCCAATATCTAGAACAGAACAGTAAAACCTGAGGAAAGGTGTTTTGTTAATAAGATCAACTTTTAGACCTAAACAGTAAAACCTGAGGAAAGGTGTTTTATTAATAAGATCAACTTTTAGAGCAAAACAGTAAAACCTGAGGAAAGGTGTTTTCCTAATAAGATCAACTCTTAGAACAGAACAGTAAAACCTGAGGAAAGGTGTTTTGTTAATAAGATCAACATTTAGAACAAAATAGTAAAAATTAAGGAAAGGTGTTTTGTTAGTTGGGATACAATGTAGAGCAGATGAATAAAATCCAAAAATATATAATTTCTTAATCAGGCCAACATCTAGAACAGAACAGTAAAACCTAAGGAAAGATGTTTTGTTATTTAGGCCAACATCTAGAACAGAACAGTAAAATCTAAGGATAGGTGTTTTGTTAATAAGGCCAACATCTAGAACAGAAAAGTAAAACCTAAGAAAAGGTGTTTTGTTAATAAGGCTAACATCTAGAACAGAACAGTAAAACCTAAGGAAAGGTGTTTTTTTAATAAGGCCAACATCTAGAATAGAACAGTAAAACCTAAGGAAAGGTGTTTTGTTAATAAGGCTAACATCTAGAACAGAACAGTAAAACCTAAGGAAAGGTGTTTTGTTAATAAGGACAACATCTTGAATAGAACTGTAAAACCTAAGGAAAGGTGTTTTTTAATAAGGCCAACATCTAGAACAGAACAGTAAAACCTAAGGAAAGGTGTTTTGTTAATAAGGCCAACATCTAGAACAGAACAGTAAAACCTAAGGAAAGGTGTTTTGTTAATAAGGCCAAGAACTAGAATAGAACAGTAAAACCTAAGGAAAGGTGTTTTGTTAATAAGGCTAACATCTAGAACAGAACAGTAAAACCTGAGGAAAGGTGTTTTGTTAATAAGGCCAACATCTAGAACAAAACAGTAAAACCTGAGGAAAGGTGTTTTGTTAAAAATATCAACATCTAGAACAGAACAGTAAAACCTGAGGAAAGGTGTTTTGTTAATAAGGTGTAAAACCTGAGGAAAGGTGTTTTGTTAATAAGGCCAACATCTAGAACAGAACAGTAAAACCTAAGGAAAGGTGTTTTGTTAATAAGGCCAACATCTAGAACAGAACAGTAAAACCTAAGGAAAGGTGTTTTGTTAATAAGATCAACATCTAGAACAGAACAGTAAAACCTAAGGAAAGGTGTTTTGTTAATAAGGCCAACATCTAGAACAGAACAGTAAAACCTAAGGAAAGGTGTTTTGTTAATAAGGCCAACATCTAGAACAGAACAGTAAAACCTAATAAGGAAAGTGTTTTGTTAATAAGGCCAACATCTAGAACAGAACAGTAAAACCTAAGGAAAGGTGTTTTGTTAATAAGGCCAACATCTAGAACAGAACAGTAAAACCTAAGGAAAGGTGTTTTTTTAATAAGGCCAACATCTAGAACAGAACAGTAAAACCTAAGGAAAGGTGTTTTTTTAATAAGGCCAACATCTAGAACAGAACAGTAAAACCTAAGGAAAGGTGTTTTTTTAATAAGGCCAACATCTAGAACAGAACAGTAAAACCTAAGGAAAGGTGTTTTTTAATAAGGCCAACATCTAGAACAGAACAGTAAAACCTAAGGAAAGGTGTTTTGTTAATAAGGCCAACATCTAGAACAGAACAGTAAAACCTAAGGAAAGGTGTTTTGTTAATAAGGCCAACATCTAGAACAGAACAGTAAAACCTAAGGAAAGGTGTTTTTTAATAAGGCCAACATCTAGAACAGAACAGTAAAACCTAAGGAAAGGTGTTTTGTTAATAAGGCTAATATCTAGAACAGAACAGTAAAACCTAAGGAAAGGTGTTTTTTTAATAAGGCCAACATCTAGAACAGAACAGTAAAACCTAAGGAAAGGTGTTTTGTTAATAAGGCCAACATCTAGAACAGAACAGTAAAACCTAAGGAAAGGTGTTTTTTTAATAAGGCCAACATCTAGAACAGAACAGTAAAACCTAAGGAAAGGTGTTTTTTAATAAGGCCAACACCTAGAACAGAACTGTAAAACCTAAGGAAAGGTGTTTTTTTAATAAGGCCAACATATAGAACAGAACTGTAAAACCTAAGGAAAGGTGTTTTGTTAATAAGGCCAACATCTAGAACAGAACAGTAAAACCTAAGGAAAGGTGTTTTGTTAATAAGGCCAACATCTAGAACAGAACAGTAAAACCTGAGGAAAGGTGTTTTGTTAATAAGATCAACATCTAGAACAGAACAGTAAAACCTGAGGAAAGGTGTTTTGTTAATAAGATCAACATCTAGAACAGAACAGTAAAACCTGAGGAAAGGTGTTTTGTTAATAAGATCAACATTTAGAACAAAATAGTAAAACCTAAGGAAAGGTGTTTTGTTAGTTGGGATACAATGTAGAACAGATGAATAAAACCTAAAAATAGGTGTTTTTTAATCAGGCCAACATCTAGAACAGAACAGTAAAACCTAAGGAAAGATGTTTTGTTAATAAGGCCAACATCTAGAACAGAACAGTAAAACCTAAGGAAAGGTGTTTTGTTAATAAGGCCAACATCTAGAACAGAACAGTAAAACCTAAGGAAAAGGTGTTTTGTTAATAAGGCCAACATCTAGAACAGAACAGTAAAACCTAAGGAAAGGTGTTTTTTAATAAGGCCAACATCTAGAACAGAACAGTAAAACCTAAGGAAAGGTGTTTTTTAATAAGGCCAACATCTAGAACAGAACAGTAAAACCTAAGGAAAGGTGTTTTTTAATAAGGCCAACATCTAGAACAGAACAGTAAAACCTAAGGAAAGGTGTTTTGTTAATAAGGCCAACATCTAGAACAGAACAGTAAAACCTAAGGAAAGGTGTTTTGTTAATAAGGCCAACATCTAGAACAGAACAGTAAAACCTAAGGAAAGGTGTTTTGTTAATAAGGCCAACATCTAGAACAGAACAGTAAAACCTGAGGAAAGGTGTTTTGTTAATAAGGCCAACATCTAGAACAGAACAGTAAAACCTGAGGAAAGGTGTTTTGTTAATAAGATCAACATCTAGAACAGAACAGTAAAACCTGAGGAAAGGTGTTTTGTTAATAAGATCAACATCTAGAACAGAACAGTAAAACCTGAGGAAAGGTTTTTAATAAGGCCAACATCTAGAACAGAACAGTAAAACCTAAGGAAAGGTGTTTTGTTAATAAGGCCAACATCTAGAACAGAACAGTAAAACCTAAGGAAAGGTGTTTTGTTAATAAGGCCAACATCTAGAACAGAACAGTAAAACCTAAGGAAAGGTGTTTTGTTAATAAGGCCAACATCTAGAACAGAACAGTAAAACCTAAGGAAAGGTGTTTTGTTAATAAGGCCAACATCTAGAACAGAACAGTAAAACCTAAGGAAAGGTGTTTTGTTAATAAGGCCTAACATCTAGAACAGAACAGTAAAACCTAAGGAAAGGTGTTTTTTTAATAAGGCCAACATCTAGAACAGAACAGTAAAACCTAAGGAAAGGTGTTTTTTTAATAAGGCCAACATCTAGAACAGAACAGTAAAACCTAAGGAAAGGTGTTTTTTAATAAGGCCAACATCTAGAACAGAACAGTAAAACCTAAGGAAAGGTGTTTTTTTAATAAGGCCAACATCTAGAACAGAACAGTAAAACCTAAGGAAAGGTGTTTTGTTAATAAGGCCAAATAGAAAGGCCTAAGGAAATCTAGAACAGAACAGTAAAACCTAAGGAAAGGTGTTTTGTTAATAAGGCCAACATCTAGAACAGAACAGTAAAACCTAAGGAAAGGTGTTTTTTTAATAAGGCCAACATCTAGAACAGAACAGTAAAACCTAAGGAAAGGTGTTTTGTTAATAAGGCCAACATCTAGAACAGAACAGTAAAACCTAAGGAAAGGTGTTTTGTTAATAAGGCCAACATCTAGAACAGAACAGTAAAACCTTAGGAAAGGTGTTTTGTTAATAAGGCCAATATCTAGAACAGAACAGTAAAACCTAAGGAAAGGTGTTTTGTTAATAAGGCCAATATCTAGAACAGAACAGTAAAACCTAAGGAAAGGTGTTTTTTTAATAAGGCCAACATCTAGAACAGAACAGTAAAACCTAAGGAAAGGTGTTTTTTAATAAGGCCAACATCTAGAACAGAACTGTAAAACCTAAGGAAAGGTGTTTTGTTAATAAGGCCAACATCTAGAACAGAACAGTTAAACCTAAGGAAAGGTGTTTTTTAATAAGGCCAACATCTAGAACAGAACTGTAAAACCTAAGGAAAGGTGTTTTTTAATAAGGCCAACATCTAGAACAGAACTGTAAAACCTAAGAAAAGGTGTTTTTTAATAAGGCCAACATCTAGAACAGAACAGTAAAACCTAAGGAAAGGTGTTTTGTTAATAAGGCAAACATCTAGAACAGAACAGTAAAACCTAAGGAAAGGTGTTTTTTAATAAGACCAACATCTAGAATAGAACAGTAAAACCTAAGGAAAGGTGTTTTGTTAATAAGGCCAACATCTAGAACAGAACAGTAAAACCTAAGGAAAGGTGTTTTGTTAATAAGGCCAACATCTAGAACAGAACAGTAAAACCTAAGG
The DNA here is from genome assembly GCF_004210375.1 of Tachypleus tridentatus. Lineage (NCBI taxonomy): Eukaryota > Metazoa > Arthropoda > Merostomata > Xiphosura > Limulidae > Tachypleus > Tachypleus tridentatus. The sequence continues at coordinate 3,698,576 of NC_134833.1, read as the reverse complement.
AAAGGTGTTTTGTTAATAAGGCCAACATCTAGAACAGAACAGTAAAACCTGAGGAAAGGTGTTTTGTTAATAAGTATCAACATCTAGAACAGAACAGTAAAACCTGAGGAAAGGTGTTTTGTTAATAAGGCTAACATCTAGAACAGAACAGTAAAACCTGAGGAAAGGTGTTTTGTTAATAAGGCCAACATCTAGAACAGAACAGTAAAACCTGAGGAAATGTGTTTTGTTAATAAGATCAACATCTAGAATAGAATAGTAAAACCTAAGGAAAGGTGTTTTGTTAATAAGGCCAACATCTAGAACAGAAGAGTAAAACCTAAAGAAAGGTGTTTTGTTAATAAGGCCAATATCTAGAACAGAACAGTAAAACCTAAGGAAAGGTGTTTTGTTAATAAGGCCAACATCTAGAACAGAACTGTAAAACCTAAGGAAAGGTGTTTTGTTAATAAGGCCAACATCTAGAACAGAACAGTAAAACCTAAGGAAAGGTGTTTTGTTAATAAGGCTAACATCTAGAACAGAACAGTAAAACCTAAGGAAAGGTGTTTTTTAATAAGGCCAACATCTAGAATAGAACAGTAAAACCTAAGGAAAGGTGTTTTTTAATAAGGCCAACATCTAGAATAGAACTGTAAAACCTAAGGAAAGGTGTTTTTAATAAGGCCAACATCTAGAACAGAACAGTAAAACCTAAAGAAAGGTGTTTTGTTAATAAGGCTAACATCTAGAACAGAACAGTAAAACCTAAGGAAAGGTGTTTTGTTAATAAGGCCAACATCTAGAACAGAACAGTAAAACCTAAGGAAAGGTGTTTTGTTAATAAGATCAACATCTAGAACAGAACAGTAAAACCTGAGGAAAGGTGTTTTGTTAATAAGATCAACATCTAGAACAGAACAGTAAAACCTGAGGAAAGGTGTTTTGTTAAAAAGATCAACTTTTAGAACAAAACAGTAAAACCTGAGGAAAGGTGTTTTGTTAATAAGATCAACATTTAGAACAAAATAGAAAAAATTAAGGAAAGGTGTTTTGTTAGTTGGGATACAATGTAGAGCAGATGAATAAAATCCAAAAATATATAATTTCTTAATCAGGCCAACATCTAGAACAGAACAGTAAAACCTAAGGAAAGATGTTTTGTTATTTAGGCCAACATCTAGAACAGAACAGTAAAATCTAAGGATAGGTGTTTTGTTAATAAGGCCAACATCTAGACCAGAAAAGTAAAACCTAAGAAAAGGTGTTTTGTTAATAAGGCTAACATCTAGAACAGAACAGTAAAACCTGAGGAAAGGTGTTTTTTTAATAAGGCCAACATCTAGAACAGAACAGTAAAACCTAAGGAAAGGTGTTTTTTTAATAAGGCCAACATCTAGAACAGAACTGTAAAACCTAAGGAAAGGTGTTTTTTTAATAAGGCCAACATCTAGAATAGAACTGTAAAACCTAAGGAAAGGTGTTTTTTTAATAAGGCCAACATCTAGAACAGAACAGTAAAACCTAAGGAAAGGTGTTTTTTTAATAAGGCCAACATCTAGAACAGAACAGTAAAACCTAAGGAAAGGTGTTTTTTAATAAGGCCAACATCTAGAACAGAACAGTAAAACCTAAGGAAAGGTGTTTTGTTAATAAGGCTAACATCTAGAACAGAACAGTAAAACCTTAGGAAAGGTGTTTTGTTAATAAGGCCAACATCTAGAACAGAACAGTAAAACCTGAGGAAAGGTGTTTTGTTAATAAGATCAACATTTAGAACAGAACAGTAAAACCTGAGGAAAGGTGTTTTATTAATAAGATCAACATCTAGAACTAAACAGTAAAACCTGAGGAAAGGTGTTTTTTAATAAGATCAACATCTAGAACAGAACAGTAAAACCTGAGGAAAGGTGTTTTGTTAATAAGATCCAACATTTAGAACAAAATAGTAAAACCTAAGGAAAGGTGTTTTGTTAGTTGAATACAATCTAGAACAGAACAATAAAATCTAAAAAATATGTTTTGTTAATAAGGCCAACATCTAGAACAGAACAGTAAAACCTGAGGAAAGGTGTTTTGTTAATAAGATCAACTTTTAGAACAAAACAGTAAAACCTAAGGAAAGGTGTTTTGTTAATAAGGCTAACATCTAGAACAGAACAGTAAAACCTGAGGAAAGGTGTTTTGTTAATAAGGCCAATATCTAGAACAAAACAGTAAAACCTGAGGAAAGGTGTTTTGTTAATAAGGCCAACATCTAGAACAGAACAGTAAAACCTAAGGAAAGGTGTTTTGTTAATAAGGCCAACATCTAGAACAGAACAGTAAAACCTGAGGAAAGGTGTTTTTTTAATAAGGCCAACATCTAGAACAGAACAGTAAAACCTAAGGAAAGGTGTTTTTTAATAAGGCCAACATCTAGAACAGAACTGTAAAACCTAAGGAAAGGTGTTTTTTTAATAAGGCCAACATCTAGAATAGAACTGTAAAACCTAAGGAAAGGTGTTTTTTTAATAAGGCCAACATCTAGAACAGAACAGTAAAACCTAAGGAAAGGTGTTTTGTTAATAAGGCCAACATCTAGAACAGAACAGTAAAACCTAAGGAAAGGTGTTTTTTTAATAAGGCCAACATCTAGAACAGAACAGTAAAACCTAAGGAAAGGTGTTTTGTTAATAAGGCCAACATCTAGAACAGAACAGTAAAACCTAAGGAAAGGTGTTTTTTTAATAAGGCCAACATCTAGAACAGAACAGTAAAACCTAAGGAAAGGTGTTTTTTTAATAGGGCCAACATCTAGAACAGAACAGTAAAACCTAAGGAAAGGTGTTTTGTTAATAAGGCCAATATCTAGAACAGAACAGTAAAACCTAAGGAAAGGTGTTTTTTAATAAGGCCAACATCTAGAACAGAACAGTAAAACCTAAGGAAAGGTGTTTTTTAATAAGGCCAACATCTAGAACAGAACAGTAAAACCTAAGGAAAGGTGTTTTGTTAATAAGGCCAACATCTAGAACAGAACAGTAAAACCTAAGGAAAGGTGTTTTTTTTAATAAGGCCAACATCTAGAACAGAACAGTAAAACCTAAGGAAAGGTGTTTTTTTAATAAGGCCAACATCTAGAAGAGAACAGTAAAACCTGAGGAAAGGTGTTTTGTTAATAAGGCCAACATCTAGAATAGAACTGTAAAACCTAAGGAAAGGTGTTTTTTAATAAGGCCAACATCTAGAACAGAACTGTAAAACCTAAGGAAAGGTGTTTTTTTAATAAGGCCAACATCTAGAACAGAACAGTAAAACCTAAGGAAAGGTGTTTTTTAATAAGGCCAACATCTAGAACAGAACTGTAAAACCTAAGGAAAGGTGTTTTTTAATAAGGCCAACATCTAGAACAGAACAGTAAAACCTAAGGAAAGGTGTTTTTTTAATAAGGCCAACATCTAGAACAGAACAGTAAAACCTAAGGAAAGGTGTTTTGTTAATAAGGCTAACATCTAGAACAGAACAGTAAAATCTTAGGAAAGGTGTTTTGTTAATAAGGCTAACATCTAGAACAGAACAGTAAAACCTAAGGAAAGGTGTTTTTTTAATAAGGCCAACATCTAGAACAGAACAGTAAAACCTAAGGAAAGGTGTTTTGTTAATAAGGCTAACATCTAGAACAGAACAGTAAAACCTGAGGAAAGGTGTTTTTTTAATAAGGCCAACATCTAGAACAGAACAGTAAAACCTAAGGAAAGGTGTTTTGTTAATAAGATCAACATTTAGAACAAAATAGTAAAAATTAAGGAAAGGTGTTTTGTTAGTTGGGATACAATGTAGAGCAGAAGAATAAAATCCAAAAATATATAATTTCTTAATCAGGCCAACATCTAGAACAGAACAGTAAAACCTAAGGAAAGATGTTTTGTTATTTAGGCCAACATCTAGAACAGAACTGTAAAATCTAAGGATAGGTTTTGTTAATAAGGCCAACATCTAGACCAGAAAAGTAAAACCTAAGAAAAGGTGTTTTGTTAATAAGGCTAACATCTAGAACAGAACAGTAAAACCTGAGGAAAAGTGTTTTTTTAATAAGGCCAACATCTAGAATGGAAGTGTAAAACCTAAGGAAAGGTGTTTTTTAATAAGGCCAACATCTAGAATAGAACTGTAAAACCTAAGGAAAGGTGTTTTTTAATAAGGCCAACATCTAGAATAGAACTGTAAAACCTAAGGAAAGGTGTTTTTTTAATAAGGCCAACATCTAGAACAGAACAGTAAAACCTAAGGAAAGGTGTTTTGTTAATAAGGCTAACATCTAGAACAGAACAGTAAAACCTAAGGAAAGGTGTTTTTTTAATAAGGCCAACATCTAGAACAGAACAGTAAAACCTAAGGAAAGGTGTTTTGTTAATAAGGCCAACATCTAGAACAGAACAGTAAAACCTGAGGAAAGGTGTTTTGTTAATAAGGCTAACATCTAGAACAGAACAGTAAAACCTGAGGAAAGGTGTTTTGTTAATAAGGCCAACATCTAGAACAGAACAGTAAAACCTGAGGAAAGGTGTTTTGTTAATAAGATCAACTCTAGAACAGAACAGTAAAACCTGAGGAAAGGTGTTTTGTTAAAAAGATCAACTTTTAGAACAAAACAGTAAAACCTGAGGAAAGGTGTTTTGTTAATAAGGCTAACATCTAGAACAGAACAGTAAAACCTGAGGAAAGGTGTTTTTAATAAGGCCAACATCTAGAATAGAACTGTAAAACCTAAGGAAAGGTGTTTTTTTAATAAGGCCAACATCTAGAACAGAACAGTAAAACCTAAGGAAAGGTGTTTTGTTAATAAGGCCAACATCTAGAACAGAACAGTAAAACCTAAGGAAAGGTGTTTTGTTAATAAGGCCAACATCTAGAACAGAACAGTAAAACCTAAGGAAAGGTGTTTTGTTAATAAGGCCAACATCTAGAACAGAACAGTAAAACCTTAGGAAAGGTGTTTTGTTAATAAGGCCAACATCTAGAACAGAACAGTAAAACCTGAGGAAAGGTGTTTTTTTAATAAGGCCAACATCTAGAATAGAACTGTAAAACCTAAGGAAAGGTGTTTTTTTAATAAGGCCAACATCTAGAACAGAACAGTAAAACCTAAGGAAAGGTGTTTTGTTAATAAGGCCAATATCTAGAACAGAACAGTAAAACCTAAGGAAAGGTGTTTTGTTAATAAGATCAACTTTAGAACAAAACAGTAAAACCTGAGGAAAGGTGTTTTGTTAATAAGATCAACTTCTAGAACAGAACAGTAAAACCTGAGGAAAGGTGTTTTGTTAATAAGATCAACATCTAGAACAGAACAGTAAAACCTGAGGAAAGGTGTTTTTAATAAGGCCAACATCTAGAATAGAACTGTAAAACCTAGGGAAAGGTGTTTTTTAATAAGGCCAACATCTAGAACAGAACAGTAAAACCTAAGGAAAGGTGTTTTTTTAATAAGGCCAACATCTAGAACAGAACAGTAAAACCTAAGGAAAGGTGTTTTGTTAATAAGGCCAACATCTAGAACAGAACAGTAAAACCTAAGGAAAGGTGTTTTTTAATAAGGCCAACATCTAGAACAGAACAGTAAAACCTGAGGAAAGGTGTTTTTTTAATAAGGCCAACATCTAGAACAGAACAGTAAAACCTAAGGAAAGGTGTTTTGTTAATAAGGCCAATATCTAGAACAGAACAGTAAAACCTAAGGAAAGGTGTTTTTTAATAAGGCTAACATCTAGAACAGAACAGTAAAACTGAGGAAAAGTGTTTTTTTAATAAGGCCAACATCTAGAACAGAACTGTAAAACCTAAGGAAAGGTGTCTTTTAATAAGACCAACATCTAGAATAGAACAGTAAAACCTAAGGAAAGGTGTTTTTAATAAGGCCAACATCTAGAACAGAACAGTAAAACCTAAAGAAAGGTGTTTTGTTAATAAGGCTACCATCTAGAACAGAACAGTAAAACCTAAGGAAAGGTGTTTTTTTAATAAGGCCAACATCTAGAATAGAACTGTAAAACCTAAGGAAAGGTGTTTTGTTAATAAGTCTAACATCTAGAACAGAACAATAAAATCTTAGGAAAGGTGTTTTGTTAATAAGGCTAACATCTAGAACAGAACAGTAAAATCTTAGGAAAGGTGTTTTGTTAATAAGGCTAACATCTAGAATAGAACAGTAAAACCTGAGGAAAGGTATTTTGTTAATAAGATCAACATTTAGAATAAAATAGAAAAAATTAAGGAAAGGTGTTTTGTTAGTTGGGATACAATGTAGAGTAGAAGAATAAAATCCAAAAATATTTAATTTCTTAATCAGGCCATCATCTAGAACAGAACAGTAAAACCTAAGGAAAAATGTTTTGTTATTTAGGCCAACATCTAGAACAGAACTGTAAAATCTAAGGATAGGTTTTGTTAATAAGGCCAACATCTAGACCAGAAAAGTAAAACCTAAGAAAAGGTGTTTTGTTAATAAGGCTAACATCTAGAACAGAACAGTAAAACCTGAGGAAAAGTGTTTTTTTAATACGGCCAACATCTAGAATGGAAGTGTAAAACCTAAGGAAAGGTGTTTTTTAATAAGGCCAACATCTAGAATAGAACTGTAAAACCTAAGGAAAGGTGTCTTTTAATAAGGCCAACATCTAGAATAGAACTGTAAAACCTAAGGAAAGGTGTTTTTTAATAAGGCCAACATCTAGAACAGAACAGTAAAACCTAAAGAAAGGTGTTTTGTTAATAAGGTTAACATCTAGAACAGAACAGTAAAATCTTAGGAAAGGTGTTTTGTTAATAAGGCCAATATCTAGAACAGAACAGTAAAACCTGAGGAAAGGTGTTTTATTAATAAGATCAACTTTTAGAGCTAAACAGTAAAACCTGAGGAAAGGTGTTTTATTAATAAGATCAACTTTTAGAGCAAAACAGTAAAACCTGAGGAAAGGTGTTTTCCTAATAAGATCAACTCTTAGAACAGAACAGTAAAACCTGAGGAAAGGTGTTTTGTTAATAAGATCAACATTTAGAACAAAATAGTAAAAATTAAGGAAAGGTGTTTTGTTAGTTGGGATACAATGTAGAGCAGATGAATAAAATCCAAAAATATATAATTTCTTAATCAGGCCAACATCTAGAACAGAACAGTAAAACCTAAGGAAAGATGTTTTGTTATTTAGGCCAACATCTAGAACAGAACAGTAAAATCTAAGGATAGGTGTTTTGTTAATAAGGCCAACATCTAGAACAGAAAAGTAAAACCTAAGAAAAGGTGTTTTGTTAATAAGGCTAACATCTAGAACAGAACAGTAAAACCTAAGAAAAGGTGTTTTGTTAATAAGGCCAATATCTAGAACAGAACCGTAAAACCTATGGAAAGGTGTTTTTTTTAATAAGGACAACATCTTGAATAGAACTGTAAAACCTAAGGAAAGGTGTTTTTTAATAAGGCCAACATCTAGAACAGAACAGTAAAACCTAAGGAAAGATGTTTTGTTATTTAAGCCAACATCTAGAACAGAACAGTAAAATCTAAGGATTGGTGTTTTGTTAATAAGGCCAAGAACTAGAATAGAACAGTGAAACCTAAGGAAAGGTGTTTTGTTAATAAGGCTAACATCTATAACAGAACAGTAAAACCTGAGGAAAAATGTTTTGTTAATAAGGCCAATATCTAGAACAGAACAGTAAAACCTGAGGAAAGGTGTTTTGTTAAAAATATCAACTTTTAGAACAAAACAGTAAAACCTGAGGAAAGGTGTTTTGTTAATAAGGCTAACATCTAGAACAGAACAGTAAAACCTGAGGAAAAGTGTTTTTTAATAAGGCCAACTTCTAGAATAGAACTGTAAAACCTAAGGAAAGGTGTTTTGTTAATCAGGCTAACATCTAGAACAGAACAGTAAAACCTGAGGGAAGGTGTTTTGTTAAAAAGATCAACTTTTAGAACAAAACAGTAAAACCTAAGGAAAGGTGTTTTGTTAATAAAGCTAACATCTAGAACAGAACAGTAAAACCTGAGGAAAGGTGTTTTGTTAATAAGGCTAACATCTAGAACAGAACAGTAAAACCTAAGGAAAGGTGTTTTTTTAATAAGGCCAACATCTAGAATAGAACTGTAAAACCTGAGGAAAGGTATTTTGTTAATAAGATCAACATTTAGAATAAAATAGTAAAAATTAAGGAAAGGTGTTTTGTTAGTTGGGATACAATGTAGAGCAGAAGAATAAAATCCAAAAATATATAATTTCTTAAACAGGCCAACATCTAGAACAGAACAGTAAAACCTAAGGAAAGATGTTTTGTTATTTAGGCCAACATCTAGAACAGAACTGTAAAATCTAAGGATAGGTTTTGTTAATAAGGCCAACATCTAGACCAGAAAAGTAAAACCTAAGAAAAGGTGTTTTGTTAATAAGGCTAACATCTAGAACAGAACAGTAAAACCTGAGGAAAGGTGTTTTTTTAATACGGCCAACATCTAGAATGGAAGTGTAAAACCTAAGGAAAGGTGTTTTTTAATAAGGCCAATATCTAGAATAGAACTGTAAAACCTAAGGAAAGGTGTCTTTTAATAAGGCCAACATCTAGAATAGAACTGTAAAACCTAAGGAAAGGTGTTTTTTAATAAGGCCAACATCTAGAATAGAACTGTAAAACCTAAGGAAAGGTGTATTTTTAATAAGGCCAACATCTAGAATAGAACTGTAAAACCTAAGGAAAGGTGTTTTTAATAAGGCCAACATCTAGAACAGAACAGTAAAACCTAAAGAAAGGTGTTTTGTTAATAAGGTTAACATCTAGAACAGAACAGTAAAATCTTAGGAAAGGTGTTTTGTTAATAAGGCCAATATCTAGAACAGAACTGTAAAACCTGAGGAAAGGTGTTTTGTTAATAAGATCAACTTTTAGACCTAAACAGTAAAACCTGAGGAAAGGTGTTTTATTAATAAGATCAACTTTTAGACCTAAACAGTAAAACCTGAGGAAAGGTGTTTTCCTAATAAGATCAACTCTTAGAACAGAACAGTAAAACCTGAGGAAAGGTGTTTTGTTAATAAGATCAACATTTAGAACAAAATAGTAAAAATTAAGGAAAGGTGTTTTGTTAGTTGGAATACAATGTAGAGCAGATGAATAAAATCTAAAAATATATAATTTCTTAATCAGGCCAACATCTAGAACAGAACAGTAAAACCTGAGGAAAGGTGTTTTGTTAAAAAGATCAACTTTTAGAACAAAACAGTAAAACCTAAGGAAAGGTGTTTTGTTAATAAGGCTAACATCTAGAACAGAACAGTAAAACCTGAGGAAAGGTGTTTTGTTAATAAGGCCAATATCTAGAATAGAACAGTAAAACTTGAGGAAAGGTGTTTTGTTAAAAAGATCAACTTTTAGAACAAAACAGTAAAACCTGAGGAAAGTTGTTTTGTTAGTAAGGCTAACATCTAGAACAGAACAGTAAAACCTGATGAAAAGTGTTTTTTTAATAAGGCCAACATCTAGAATAGAACTGTAAAACCTAAGGAAAGGTGTTTTTTAATAAGGCCAACATCTAGAATAGAACTGTAAAACCTAGGGAAAGGTGTTTTTTTAATAAGGCCAACATCTAGAATAGAACTGTAAAACCTAAGGAAAGGTGTCTTTTAATAAGGCCAACATCTAGAATAGAACTGTAAAACCTAAGGAAAGATGTTTTTAATAAGGCCAACATCTAGAACAGAACAGTAAAACCTAAGGAAAGGTGTTTTTTTAATAAGGCCAACATCTAGAATAGAACTGTAAAACCTAAGGAAAGGTGTTTTGTTAATAAGGCTAACATCTAGAACAGAACAGTAAAACCTTAGGAAAGGTGTTTTGTTAATAAGGCTAACATCTAGAACAGAACAGTAAAACCTAAGGAAAGGTGTTTTTTTAATAAGGCCAACATCTAGAACAGAAAAGTAAAACCTAAGAAAAGGTGTTTTGTTAATAAGGCTAACATCTAGAACAGAACAGTAAAACCTGAGGAAAAGTGTTTTTTTAATATGGCCAACATCTAGAATGGAACTGTAAAACCTAAGGAAAGGTATTTTGTTAATAAGATCAACATTTAGAACAAAATAGTAAAAATTAAGGAAAGGTGTTTTGTTAGTTGGGATACAATGTAGAGCAGAAGAATAAAATCCAAAAATATATAATTTCTTAATCAGGCCAACATCTAGAACAGAACAGTTAAACCTAAGGAAAGGTGTCTTTTAATAAGGCTAACATCTACAACAGAACTGTAAAATCTAAGGATAGGTTTTGTTAATAAGGCCAACATCTAGACCAGAAAAGTAAAACCTAAGAAAAGGTGTTTTGTTAATAAGGCTAACATCTAGAACAGAACAGTAAAACCTGAGGAAAAGTGTTTTTTTAATAAGGCCAACATCTAGAATGGAAGTGTAAAACCTAAGGAAAGGTGTTTTTTAATAAGGCCAACATCTAGAATAGAACTGTAAAACCTAAGGAAAGGTGTCTTTTAATAAGACCAACATCTAGAATAGAACTGTAAAACCTAAGGAAAGGTGTTTTTTAATAAGGCCAACATCTAGAACAGAACAGTAAAACCTAAAGAAAGGTGTTTTGTTAATAAGGCTAACATCTAGAACAGAACAGTAAAACCTAAGGAAAGGTGTTTTTTTAATAAGGCCAACATCTAGAATAGAACTGTAAAACTTAAGGAAAGGTGTTTTGTTAATAAGGCCAATATCTAGAACAGAACAGTAAAACCTGAGGAAAGGTGTTTTGTTAATAAGATCAACTTTTAGACTTAAACAGTAAAACCTGAGGAAAGGTGTTTTATTAATAAGATCAACTTTTAGAGCAAAACAGTAAAATCTAAGGATAGGTGTTTTGTTAATAAGGCCAACATCTAGACCAGAAAAGTAAAACCTAAGAAAAGGTGTTTTGTTAATAAGGCTATCATCTAGAACAGAACGGTAAAACCTAAGGAAAGGTGTTTTGTTAATATGGCTAATATCTAGAACAGAACGGTAAAACCTAAGGAAAGGTGTTTTGCTAATAAGGCCAACATCTAGAACAGAACAGTAAAACTTAAGGAAAGGTGTTTTGTTAATTGGGTTACTATCTAGAACAGAACAGTAAAACCTAAGTAAAGGTGTTTTGTTAATAAGGCCAACATCTAAAGCAGAACAGTAAAATCAAAGAAAAGTTTTAATTAGGCCAACATCTAGAACAGAACAGTAAAGCCTATGGAAAGGTGTTTTGGTAATTAGGGCAACATCTAGAATAGAACAGTAAAACCTAAGGGAAAGTGATTTCTTAATGAGACCACCATATTTTTCGCTATCAATAACACGGTTTTTAATCAATTATTTAAAGTTTTAATAGTTTTTTTTAGTCACTCACTTGTACAGTTGAATTTTTTTTATCCAAGTAAACTGCCTCTTGAGTGTACTTTATATTTATAACTTATGGTTTTATTGGTTGTTTTAAGTCTCAGTAACACAGAAGGAGTGTGTGTACTCACTTCATAGTTTATAATTTTTTACAAGTACTAAATTACCTACTTAATACAGAAATCATGCAATTATTGTTAATGGTAAGATTTTTTAACAGTAATGGATGTTATTAATTGACATAAAACAATTATGTACAACTGCCTGACTTTCTTATTTATCTTCTTAATAGTTTTCATAATGAAAAACCTATATTCGATTGTTAAGAGGTATGGTTTTTCTATACTGTTTGAAATTCTGAAGGATATGAATATTGTGTCCTTACGAGATCCTTGTTTGAACACTGTTTTATTTATTGAAACATCAGTTAGATACCAAAGGACCTATTATAAGTAGCAATATATTTTTCATCATCACTGTTTCAGTTACTTTCTAGTCCTTTTACATGTATGTTACTTAGAGAAGGGATATTTTAAAGTATAATACACTGTTGTTACAACAACATATATCTTGTTCACCAGTGCAATTTGATTGTTTTGTTTCAAGAACCTTAGAACTACAAGATATTTATGCTAAACAATCTAAATAGTTTTTTTTTGCTTGAATACTGTTTTATACATATTGGCTAGATGATACTTGAAAAACAACTCAAACATCTGATACTAGTACACATTACTAATCATTCACACATTCGATAAAAATATCTTTGATTACCATAATTCCACATTTTCTTTATATCATCCATCCTATATTAAAAAGTTATCCAATCAGAAAACCTGCACCAGTATTCAAAGTCACTTATCCTTGCTCTTACTCAAACGTATTTATTTCTTAAAGACAAACCAGCATTTAGATTCATCAAGAATTATTACACAGAAGTGAGAGGAACATACAAGTGATATAGAAAAGTCCATATGTAAAATACACATAACCTAAAATGTGAAGATTAAATAGTTGTTTAAGAACATAAAATATTATTTTTGATTTCAATCATGTTTTACGTTTAATATCTAAGTATTGGTTATACAAAAATAAAGGATACATTTTTGTCTCATAATATGATAGTAAAATATATTGCGTGAAAATATAACTAAATATTCTAAGTGTAGTTTCCTGGGAAGTCCCTTTCTTAGCAGTTGGATTAGTGTGTAAAAGTTAAACAAGTAAATATGTAAGAGAGTTGAATTTTTCTTATTTGTGATTTTAACTAAAATCCAATAGAGCATTTACAATTCTGTTTTTTTTTGTTTCATATTTTAAAAACTTTAGTTCCTCTACCTAAAGAATAATGTTTTTTACATTTTTTCCAGATTCAAAAAAAATTATTACGGTATTTTAAAATTATTTTTTCTTGTTTTAATTACTGAAAACTGCAGTTTGTTACTGATATATTTAGTTCAAAGAAAAAACTAAAAAGCTCTAAGTGAGTTAGATCTTTTAATAATAAAACCTGGAAAGGCTAGGCTGTTTCAGTATGTACTAATTTAACCTACTGTATTATACAGAGATCCCAGTTTCAGTCCAAATTTTCACTTCATAACACAAATGCTTAACATACAGTTATTAGCTTCTTCTAAAGCAGAAGAATTGGGTTTTTTCCTTATTTAGAAACTTAAACATAAGAATTATGACCATCGTATGTGGAGCCCGAGTGTCGTTCGCTGGCCGCCACTTGGTGAGATCCATCCTGAAACGTTACAAGGTGAACAATGGGTCTATTGTCCTCTATAGGTTCTCGTCGAGCTATGTTTAGTTCATTCTGTAAAAACTTTCTGTTTCTTTGAGAAGAAATATTGTTTTTTGTTTCCAATTTTTGCAAGATACCTGTGTTAACTTCACTGTTTTGACTTTGGTAGGAAACTGAAAAAAAAGTTACTATTATTAATGCACAACTAAATTATAAGAAGTAAAACATAAGCTATATAATTAGAGAGTATTTCTAAAGGTATGTTAGAACGAAAACAATTTGGGATACAATCATAGTTTAATATTTGAAAATAATAATACATTAATTTGATTAGTCTAATGATATTACAGAAGTAAAGTTTCAACATAATGACTAAATAAAATTATATTTCCCATAATCATTATTACATTTCTAGACTCTCTGTCTAGTCCTTTAAAGAATTTCAGGAATTAGAACAGTATAATTATTTCAACCACAATATACTTGCCATATTTGACAAATACAGTGGTACCTCGGTTCTCAAACAATTCGGTTGTCGAACATAAACTCGGTTCCCGAACCAAGCTGTCGTGGCCCGAACACCCGAAATAACCCGACTGATGACCCGAACGACCCTTCGACCATTTTCGGCCCACGTCAAGCTTGTCCAAAACATTTTACCCGCACCTGTCGCTCAGTCCACACCGCCGCTAAAATCTGCTGTGAACGATCTCGCTTTTCTTTTTATTGTTTTTCTAAATATTCTGATTAAATAAGCCATGGGGTCAAAGAAGGATAATGAAAGCAGCAAACCAAAAATAAAAGTTGTTAGAGCTACAATACAGGTGAAAAAAGATCTCATAGCGAAGTGTGAGAGTGGTGTTCGCGTGTCTGACCTTGCTACACAGTTTGGTATGGCGAAGTCTACAGTCTGCACCATACTGAAAATAAAGAGGTCATCAAAGGAGCTGATGTTGCGAAAGGAGTGACAGTCCTTATGAAACAAAGATCACAAACAATGAAAGAGGTAGAAAAACTGTTGTTGATTTGGGTAAACGAAAAACAGTTAGCTGATGATAGCATTTCTGAAATCATCATTTGTGAGATAGTAAAGCAGTTGCATGTTGACCTCCTGAAAAACACCCCTGGAATGAGTGCTGATATAAGTGATGCCTTTAAGGCTAGTAGGGGGTGGTTTGAAAAATTTAGGAAGAGAAGTGGCATACATAGTGTGGTGAGACATGGGGAGGGTGCCAGTTCTAACAAAGACACTGCTGATAAATTTGTTAGGGAATTTAAGAACTATGTAGAAGCTGAGGGTTTTATTCCCCAACAAGTGTTCAACTGTGATGAGATAGACCTCTTTTGGAAGAAAATGCCAAAGAGGACCTACATCACAAAGGAGAAGTCACTGCTAGGACACAAGCCAATGAAGGACAGGCTAACTCTATTGTTATGTAGTAATGCAAGTGGGGACTTAAAACTTAAGCCTTTGCTTGTGTACCATTCTGAAAATCCGAGGGTTTTAAAGAAAAATAATGTCCTGAAAAGTAAACTAAATGTCATGTGGAGAGCTAATAGTAAAGCATGGGTAACCAGGCAATTTTTTATGGAGTGGGTCCATGAAGTTTCTCCCCAAGTGTAAAGAATTACCTCATGGAGAAACAGTTGCCACTCAAGGCCCTTCTTGTGATAGACATTGCACCTGCTCACCCACCAGGCTTGGAGGATGGGTTGGTGGAGGAGTACAGTTTAATTACGGTGAAGCTCTTGCCCCCTCACACGATTCCTCTCATTCAGCCCATGGACCAGAAGGTCATATCGAACTTTAAGAAACTCTACACCAAAGCACTGTTTCAAAGGTGCTTTGAAGTGACCTCTGACACAGAGTTAACCCTCAGGGAGTTCTGGAAAAATCACTTTAATATCCTCCATTGCATGAGGATCATAGACAAAGCCTGGAGGGAAGTGTCTTTGAGAACCATGAACTCAGTCTGGAAGAAATTGTGGCCAGACTCGGTAGCAGATAGAGACTTTGAAGGCTTTGAGGCTGAGCCTGTTGTCGAGGATATTGTCTCACTAGGCAAGTGTATGGGCTTGAATGTGAGTGGTGATGATGTGGAGGAGTTGGTGGAAGAACTCACCACGGAAGAACTCCAAGACCTTCAGAAGGAGCAGCAACAGAAGGCAACTAAGGAAGTGTCATCAGATGAGGAGGAGGGAAGGAAGGATGTTCCTAGTTCACTAATCAAGGAAATGTGTGGAAAATGGGGAAACTTACAAAGTTTTGTGGAAAAATTTCACCCTGACAAAGCTGTAGCAAACTGCAGCATAAACCTTTTCAATGACAATGCCATGTCTTACTTCAGAAACATTTTAAAATGCAGGCAGAAACAAACCTCATTAGACAAGTTTTTAGTGAGAAATAGGTACAGTGAGTCTCAAGCAGGTTGTAGCGTTGCAAAGAGACAGAAAAGAGAAAGAACCCCAGAAGGAGAGTTACACGATGTTTTTATGGAAGATGACTCCCCTTCCAAACAATAATAACCCTCCTACTCTCCACATTCCTCACCACCTTTCACTTACGCCATCAGCTCCCCTCAGCACAGGTAAAGTACAGTTAAATTTTCATTTGTTGTTTTTTTATTGTGTTTATAGCTTTTGTGGTTGACATGTAAGTATTATTATACAGGTATAAATAAGCGATATTTTTACCTAAAATGCTTCATAATGTGTAATTTTGGAGGTCTGTAATGGATTAATTTAAATTACAGTATTTCTTATGAGAAAACTTGATTTGGTTTTCGAACAGCCTTCTGGAACGGATTATATTCGAGAACCAAGATTCCACTGTACTATGTTTATTGTATTACAGTCAGCTTAATGGCTTTGGATTGAGTGAAATATGTCATCAGGAATGGATATGGCAAGTATACTCTTCTAAATCTTACAGATTTCTGACAGATGAGATAATGAATGTATCATTTGAAAATAATTAAGAGGCTTAATATTAACATCTTATAAGTGTAACAAATTAGATTCTCTGCATTGTATGAACAAAGTATTTATAGTACGAACTACAGGAGTGGATTGTCACAATACCAAAAATATATAAGTACATTTGTGTAATGTTACTTAAACTAGTATTTCAAGTTGTCTGTTTGTTTTTTGTGCTTTTTTTCAATTTCACGCAAAGCTACTTGAGGGCTATCTGCTAACTGTCCCTAATTTAGTAGTGTAAGACTAGAGGGAAGGCAGCTAGTCATTACCATCCACTGCCAACTCTTGGGCTACTCCAACAAATAGTGGGATTGACCATAATATTATAACGCTCCCATGGCTGAAAGGGCGAGCATGTTTGGTGGTGCCGGGATTCGAACCCGCCACCCTCGGATTACGAGTCGAACGCCTCAACATGCTTGGCCACGCCGGGCCTTCAAGTTGTCTGAAATGACTGTATTGTAGTGTATGCTGCTGTGATACATGTACTGTATGTAGAATACACCACTGTGAAACATGTGCTGTACAGTGTACCACTCAGTAAAGGACACATTATGCTTACCACTACAGTCATCCTCTGATCTTCCTACAGGTGGCCAGTTTTTATTTGTTAATTCTTCCTCTAATTTCTCAAAGAAATAAATCGGCCCTCGTAACTGTCGTATAAATGGCATAACTTTTGCAAAAATTAACTCCTGAATAAAGAATTTCTGAAAAACAAGGACAGTTGTTCCTGTTTTAAAACTAACATGACAGTTGTAATACTAATATATGCCATTTTGAAGATACCAAATAATATAATACATAGAAAAAATAAATTATTGTCTTTAAAACTGAATTACAACTTGTGAATTATCTGCTGTAGGACTGATATAAGAATAACTTATATCTTACATAGTAATCCTAAGAGAGAACTTCCTGAAATAGGCACATAAAGCTTGACAAATAAGAGTTTACCCATAAAACCTGAGAAATAATACATGGTGAAGTAAATATCTCATACATACAGGAGACTGATGTACACATTAAAGATCCAATGCTTACATGTACAGTTTGGAAAGAGGTCTTGACACAGATTCTGAGAAACAAAGTTTATTTAAACATGTACAAGGCCTAAGATAATTATATTTTTTATTACCAAGTGAGTGGATTAAACATGTTATCTCTCACTTACCACATTAGAACTTTACCAGCTGAACTAGCTCTTAAAGCACTTATTAATAATTACATCCAACACAAGACATTATAATTCTGAAAGTATAAACCAATAATTAATGATACAGAAGAAATATTAAATTGTTTGTTCATCATTTTAATTAATGTAGGTTTGCTCAACTGTTAACAATATATTTCTCCTTCACAGTACTTTTTATTATTACTGCTTTTACCTTCCTTGAGTTGGAATTGTCATTTTTGCTACTTTGTTAAAGCTTAATGCCATTAGAAAAACTGACATGTTAAATTAAAGGTATTATGTTTAGAAATTTAAATCCAAAATTCTTAAAGACTGAAAAAAAATCAGTTTGTTGACAGTTTTATTTAATAAATACATATTTACACATATTTTAAATGTGTTTTATGCACAGCTAATGCTTAACGGACACTTTGATATTCTACTGAAGCTATTTCTTTCCCTTTCTGTATGTAAATGACATAACATTCTCTTGTTAAGTTCAAGCTATATGTTGATTTGAATTCACTTTAGACATATTTACACATTAAATAAGCAAGATTTATTTTACTTTTGAAATGTTATTAGAAACAAATCAATAAACATACCTCCCAAATGTAGCAGAAAATAAAATTAGCCAAAGAGAAAGCATACAACAATAGATGGTAATCCAGGTATGGTGCCATTTTGAACTACATACAGAAAATAAACTAATGAAAACCTTTTATTTAGAGACTTTTGCATGTATAAACATCAACTGAACAAATAATTACTAGAAATACTATAAATTACATTAACTATGTATAGGCAATTAAATTAATACTATATAACAATGATGAAAGTTAGTATACAAGCCAAAATTAATATGTCGTTTACCCATCTCCGGTATCTGTAGTCACAACAAGTAAAAGTGTTACCGATATTCCATCAGATATAGTCAAAATGCAAATGGCAAGGTAGGTAATTGGTATGGAAGATCAAACTGGGGGTAAAGAGTTAAATGCTTTAACCTAGAATGTCTAAGATCCTACTGCAGCCAATGTAGGAAGAAGAGATGGAATACAGGTGTTAAAATAATCTTATAACAGAAATAAACCACAATATATTTTTATATTTGTATAACTCCCAACCTCTGCTGTTTTTAAATAATAGTTGCAAAATGGTGGTAATTGGAAATAAACACCTTACTTTAGTAATAATTAATTAAACACCCATCCTAACATTATTGAAATTATACATTAGCATTATGAAGAATAACAGTCTTCATCTCAAATTTGACAGATTGAGTGGCATTTCAAGACTTAAAATACATGACATATGCTACTGATCAAAAGGTTTACGGATTTAGTTTGTGGAACAATAAATGTAGTATTTGTCACCACAACTGCAGTGTCTAGCTATGTTGCCTGCTCCCCAGTGGCACAGCAGTATGTTTGCAGACTTACACAACTATAAACAAAGTTTTGATATCCATTGTGAGTAGAGCACAGATAGCCCATTGTATAGCTTTGTGTTTAAGATAGGAATTTCAATAAACTGTTTATAACTAAACTGTATTTGGGGTATAATAATGAAAGTTAAGAGCCACATATGAGGCTAGCAAAAAGAAAACTAAGTTCTCAGGAATAAACAGATAAAACTTTGCTAGCTTCTTGTCACTTGTGAACTTGGAAACAAATTGTTTAAACCACATTAAAATTACATTAGATCTGATTGATTCCACAAGTCTGCTTCATAAATAATCTCTCATTCAGGAAATGTTGAAATCTTATCCTTAACTGATTCATGCTGTAATGAGTAATGTCCAAACTAAATTAGCACGTGGTTTTACCAGGTTCTGAGCTACTAAAACTCTAGGAAAAAATGACATATTATAAAACAGTGAGATATGTAATATCTGTTGCCCTATTTGGGCTTTCTAATGAGGTATTTACACACAATGCCCAAAAATTACATTACCAAAATAATTATTCAAGTAAGATAATAATTGTTAACATAATTTCTGAATGTTCTGCATACAGGATAAGTGGTAATTAAACATATTTACTCTTTAGATAAAGTTTGTTAGATCTACCAAGCAATGTCATCAAAGTGAAAAAATTAAAGAGAGGATTCCTAGTTTGTTAATCTTGTACTTACATTGATGTATTTTGCAAAAAACTTCAGCTGGGTAGATGGTCAGGTAGGTGACCAGAGCTAGTTCTAATAACACTACTGTTAAGTATATTTCTGAAAAAAAATAACCAGAAGAAATATGAAATTTTCTAATTCAGGTTTTATACTAAACCTAAAAGTAGTTGTAGACATTTTATATCTTTCAATATAACAAATATCTTTAGCTTTTGCACTTTTTTTGGGAGGGTAACTGACATTAAATAGGTGAGTATATTAAGGATAAAACAAATTCATAGTGGTAAGTTCTGATATTAAAGTGTTGGTTGTGGTTTTAATAAATTAAGATTTCTATTTTTATAATTTCATCGTATGTGTTTTTTTTACTCACCTTCCTTTTTTTTTTTACAATATAAATACTTTTATGAAACAAACCTTTTTTATTTATTTATGTCTTAAAACAATTGCCTGCAATCAGAATTTATATTTTAATACAAGATTACTGTTAGAGTTGTCTAGAATAATTAGGTCAAACTTTTAGGCATCTTATCTGTGTTGTGGAAAACTGAGTTCAATACTCTATAACTTTGTGAAGTACTCATGCATGAATATGTATACGTCAGCAATTACATACCAACAACTTTAAAATAAAATCAATGTAATTTCACCTTCAAGTACTTTAAGAAAGCCTTAGGAGTACCTTTTATTACTTTTTTTAAGACTGCAGTGTTTGTTTGATTTACTGCTAATGCTGTTTTGTTTTAATGTCAATAAACCTCAGTGTTAATGTGACTTACAAACTTTTGTCCTTGTGTGTGTGTGTGTAAATAAATAAACAATTGATTTATTTCTGTAACAAGATAGTTTTCCTATATCTGCAGCAGCTATCAGTGATCATGTTGATACAGTAAAACCATTGATGTTTTAACTCATCATAGAGAATCATGCATGTTAAACTGTATATATTAAAACCATGAAACCATTTAATGATTAAATTATAAACTAATTCATAATTCAGTTGAAATGTGCCAAGCAGTAACATACAGGATGAAACATATATATATATATATATATATATATAGCATGCTGAAAATTCAAAGCAAATTTACAACTGGTAGGGAAGAACTAGAAACAAGTGACATGTCTACTGTTAATTACCTCATGCATCATAAGTTTTTAGGTTCCTTCCACCAAAGGATGCCTAGGTATCTGGTGACATGGAATGTGATTGACTATTACATGAACATATATGCATGTAGGGCTAACCTAAATCTCTAAAACTGGTCAAACTTCACAATACATTATAGAGATTATGGCCTAAAATATTGCTAACAGCTAGAGTACTCAAAAAATGAAACAATGCATTCTAATTATTATAAGCAGAAATGTTTGTTTAGGTACAATGATTGCCATGTTCAATTTTAGCTTTACTCTAGTAGGAAGTTCATGATTTATCAACCTCTAATGCCTTTGTTTCAGTTGAGATGAAGTCTAATTAATTACTTTATGTATAATTTTATTTAGCTATCAGTAACATTGCATGAATGTTTTTCACAAATAATACAAATAACATAAATCCAGCTTATTTTCTTTCTTCCCATCTTGATGTTCAGTTTTGTGAACATTACAAGTTTTATTTACAAACAAGTAAGAAGCTGTTAAAGGTAATCAAATTTTGTCCTCACTGTTAGAGAATAAATTTTTCCTATATGGTGGTCCTGGAGCAAAAATAACAGCAGCGATGATATAAGACATTGTGTTGATACTAATTATGGTGCAAGCCATGTGAGAACGTGGAGGATGAAGAGTTGTTTCCATATTGAATTTAGTAGGTTCAAACCTGAATAGGAGAAATTACCAAGTTCATATAAATTAACTCTAAAATAAGCTAAAGAATTATCTGTGAGATAAAAACTATTAACATAAAACTATTAATTATTTCTAACTCTCTTTACAACTGTTAATGAGGAAAATCATTGTTAATTTTCTCAGAATTGAGTTAATGTATTATTTCATGTTCTATCATTAGACAAATTGTTTTCAGAATTGTTGAAAAAGTTATTTGAAACTATCAAACTGAGAATAGATAGATGAAATATATTTCTCAAAAGCTGAACATGTTTCTTTTTTTTTGAGAGAAATATCATACAGCAACAGTGAGCTTGCAGGTTATAAGCATTATGAATATATTAAAAACAATAAATTTCCTCATTTTGTAAAACACACACAACAGTGTTTTAATAAAAACCTCAGCTGTGTTATTATTATTTTACCATAGTATTTGTTATAAAACTGATGGCACTTTGTAGATTTGTGTCTAAAATTAAGAGAAATGTGATGTGAAACTTTTGACAGTATTTGTGATTTATGAAATAAGTGTTACTATTTGGTTTATTATTTTGCCATTGAAATTTTTATTTCTTTTGCCTGTACTACTGAGGCTTTAGTTTTATACCTATGTGAATATTTCATGCAAAAACAAACCAAAAAACAACAACAAATATTACAATGTTTTATTTCTACTACATTACCAATTTACTCTCTGAAGTAGATTTTCTGTTTGTTTCCTTTAACTATGGTTACAGCTGAAGATTGTCCCAAAATTATAGAAACATTGTGGCTTCATACATTTTTTTTTTACTTTATCAAAGTTTTAAGAAAAACATTTTATAAAAATTAATGGAAGTTAGCCTGCAAGATTTGAAAATATCATTTATGAGTTTTGAAACTTACCAAGGCTGCATCAGTAGAAAGTATCGAGCTAAAATTAACACACTGATTTGCAACAAGATGTAGGATATCATGGAAAACTGCATCACAAAGCTGAGGATACTTCTTGTGGGGAGCTTTTTAACAAGATAAGGATAAGCAGCTGTACTTCCAACTGGTCAAAATAAAAGTATGTAAGTAAATCTAGTATATCAAGTTGAATTGTAGAAAAACATATTCTGAGTTATTTTATCAGATATTATCTATCTTACAATTCTTGGTCATGAAATTACTAATACAAAAAATAGAGTAATTTATATTGAAACTTACACACTATTGGTGGAGGCAAGTTTAGAATGATGTCAATCAGTACATAGGCTCCTTCGGAAGGTTTCTCTCCATCCTTTAATCAAATATGACAGTTGTTAAAGTAGTATAGGTAAAAAAATCAAATACCAAAACATACTATATAGTATACTATAGAATACACTATACTATATACTATAGAATGTATAATATACTATATAGTGTATTCTATACTATAGAACATACTATATAATATACTATAGAACATACTATATATTATACTATAGAACGTAGAATATACTATACTATAGAATGTATACTATATAGTATACTATATACTATACTATACTACAGAATATAAAACATACTATATACTATAGAATATAGAATAAAGTAGAGTTTCTTCCACATATAACTAAGTAATTATTACTAATAATTAAATTTTTCTTTTAAAAACTTTCCACAAAGATTAAATAATAAGTTACGTTTCAATATTTATTATCACTGTTAATATCAGTAGAATGTTTTATATATTTTTATAAATTATCAATCAAGGTAGTAAAACATCTGTGCAAAAATTACAACAGCAGTTTATAATTTTAATATTTATACTTTATAAATGAAACTTATACTTTAATAATTAAGTTACAGCTTTAGTTAGCACACTAAATGGTGAACTGCAGCCTTTCAAAGTTACATAACTACTCTGGATAGATTAAAATAAGAAAGTCATATTGACTAGTGTTAAAGTGATGATCATAAGTAATGTTAATACATATAGTATATTTATATTGTGGAACAGGTGAAGTAAGATGAACATCTACCCAGAAGAGGATGAGAACAGCAGAAAGAAGAATAAAACAGTAGCACACCATGTAACGGAACGCTCCAAATGTAGCTGTTAGAGTTGCTCTTCCTTCTCTAGAGAAAAAAGATAATGGTGAAAGCCTCTAACCACTAAAGTTTCTTATACTGCTAAGATAAACAGATTATTATTAAATACACACTCATATATATTTACACTTTGATATTTCAGTGTTTACATAAAACATTCATTTTTATTTCTATTTTAACAAGTTACCAAATTAAATGTTTTAAAGTATTTACATAAATGTTCTTCTGAGATTCTGATTTTTAACTTTTTAATTATTTTTACACATACATAATTTAACTTTTACAATGAATACTCAACATGGTTATACATATGTTATTTACCTGGTTGATATTTAGTAAATGATTTAAACTTTGGAACTATACCCATAAATATCTTTACTATATATCAAACTGTTTATATCATAATTTGCTATCAATATGTTCTTTATTTAGTATAACACTACTTAGCAATAATAGAGTCCCAAAAGAGAACTGCTGAAACACAGTATATAATTTCAACAACTGCTTAAAATTAGCTGGAAAGAATGTTTCTCCACAGGTTAATAAAAGCTAAAAACTAGTGCATGTAAAAACCTATAACTTCTGTTCTGAAGACACATTTTCAATATTCTATTTACTGTTACTTTTAGAAAAACAAGTTGGGTGCAACAGGTTAAAATAAAAAAAGGAATATTCAGATTTGATGTTTGCTTGAGTTTTATTATTTCATTTACAATAATTGTTGTTTATTTATTAATTTTCCCCTTTTATATTGAGCCTAAAAAAAAGAGAAAGTTGAATCACATTTATGAAAACTGTTGTAAACAGTAGATTGACAAAAATACCCAATGTTTCATTTTGTGATTTTGTTGTCACAACATCCTATAATATATAAAGAGATGACATCAATATTATTCTTTTCATAGGTGGGTTGTGAAATGTTAACAGATTTTGTTGTCACAACATCCTATAATATATAAAGAGATAACATCAATATTAATCTTTTCATAGGTGGGTTGTGAAATGTTAACAGATTTTGTTGTCACAACATCCTATAATATATAAAGAGATGACATCAATATTATTCTTTTCATAGGTGGGTTGTGAAATGTTAACAGATTTTGTTGTCACAACATCCTATAATATATAAAGAGATGACATCAATATTATTCTTTTCATAGGTGGGTTGTGAAATGTTAATAGATTTTGTTTCTTCTAACTTGCTTTTCTTGAAACATTGCTTTCTCACCCTTTCAGTCTCTTCAGAATAAGAATGTATCTTAACATGGTAGTTCTCTCACCTAATGAGTGTGGGAATACACTCAATGTTTTGTTTCTTAGCTGTAAAAGGAGAAGCCACAGATGCCTCGGCAACTGACAAGGAAACGCCAGCATGTGCAGTTTTCAGTGCTCCACAGTCATTGGCTCCATCGCCACACATCCCCACTTGGTGACTGGAAGATAAACATAAATTAAACAACTAGTTTAACTAGTGTTTCTACTGTGAAAACAGTAATTGAGATCATTAAAAGACCACAGACACTTACAATTAAATAGTAAAGAAAAGTGGGAGATGTAGCAGATTCTGTATTCATCCATCTATGTAGTCTCTATAAATTTAACTGTATTTCTGTTTCATATAAAGTGTATGCACCTATAACCAGAACTGATTCATGTTCTGCATATGGCTCACAAGACACTGTTCTTTTAACAAATGTTGGAAGTATTGGAACTGATTCAAATTATTTTGAAACTCAGTCATAAATTCCATATCTATATTTTTAATAAGCAGTCTCTTGAGTCAACAGCAGAAAATATTAATATTTTGGTAGGTGGTTGGGATATCCCATCAAATATGTAAATCTGGAGTGAAGTACATGGCTGTGT
Source organism: Tachypleus tridentatus (assembly GCF_004210375.1). Classification (NCBI taxonomy): domain Eukaryota; kingdom Metazoa; phylum Arthropoda; class Merostomata; order Xiphosura; family Limulidae; genus Tachypleus; species Tachypleus tridentatus. Next base: position 3,673,420 of record NC_134833.1, on the reverse strand, counting down.
AAGATGTAATTTGAAATAATTTCACAATGCAGTCTTCTGTAATCCTAAAAGTTTTTAAAGTGGTCCTCCTTCTACTTTCACTGTTTTCAATTATTTCAGTATTCTTTTCTCTTCTTATCCTTGTAAAATTCTTGTACTTATCAAAAAATGTATTTGTATTTGCCATATAATCCTTTTCCATCTCTTATCCCCATTCAAGGAAACTAATCAGACGTTTCCATAAGTTTTCATAGGTTAACTTTGAACCCAATCTCTGAAAATATTATTCTTTAGATGTATCTGTACATTTTCGTATGTTAGCTTTGAACTCAATTCCTGATAAGAACACTCATCAGACCTATCTATAAGTTCTTCTATGTTAGCTTAAAACCCCATCTCTGACAGGAACAGACACACAGATTTTGACTCTTAGCAGTTCCTCAAGTTTCACATGGGAATGGTAAGTACTCCACATGTGCTATAACAATGCCATGGTCATTTTCTGAATTAGTGTTAAAAATTACTTAACTCTACTGACAAAAAACAATTATAGCTTCCTTTGATGTTATCCAATAATAGATTGGTATATAACTCTGGATTCCAAGTAGAATAATGCATATTCCTATAGATTTTCAGAAAACAACAACATTAAATGAGAGATATATTTCCTACAAAACGTCTTACCGTTGTTGGGTAAGAGTTTGTTTGTTAAAGAAATATGCATTATTAAACATTTGAGAATTATTATTATTAATATTACACTACATTTCCCTCAACAGAGGACCATATTTAAGTTTGGAAATTTTCTGGGTATATGCATTTCTTAAAACTGTGTATGTGGTCATCTCTGCAATTTATAATTTAATGTTTTTATGCAGTTAAAAAAAGCTAACACTCAGTTTTATTAAAACACATGCTGGTTGACAATATTCCTGTGTTAGTATTAGACTTACCCCTGTGATTGTAGTATTTCTATTAAATGAAGTTTTTGCTCAGGCAACATTCTTGCAAAAACTGTACCCTTGTGAACCACCTAAAAAATTAAAATATATGAAACTGCACCACTATACACAACCTGTTAAAATTTCTATAAAAAAAACACATTAAAACCCTAAAATTTCTTGACCACAAAAAAGGATAATTAAAGTTATAACATCCATACCAACCATCTTGACCATACAAAAGGATAAGCCATTCTTACCAATTGATAGAAGTAGCTTTACTATACAAATGTTAAAACACATTGCAATTTCCATGAAAAAGTTGAAATGATTTATCTAATTGGCTATATTTTAAATTAAATATACTGAAAGTAGGCAGATGAACATTATTTTAAATAGAAAAAAAAATGTTCCTTTCTCCAACTGCAAGACTTAAAAAAGTTTAACTTTTTTGAAATTGCCCTTTCTTATGACAATAAAATAATAAAACAGTTGACCTTAACATTTATTTAACAATTTAATATTGGAACGTTGCTGGAACTAATATTCATTTACCTTTTGTAGAAGAAGTTGATTATACTTTTTAATGAGGTCGAAGGTCTTCCCATCCATAGCTATATGATAATTTGAATGTTGTAGCAGAGGGACACAGGCATCCTAGACACATAGAAATAAAAATATTAATATAACTATTATACGTAATGTACATATTTATATATATATATTTACAACTAAAATACAAATGATAAAACTTAGTTATATCAAAATATATACTCATTTTCAAGACTAATGACATTTAGCATCAGTGCTCCTTTCTATTGTTTGTCTTCATTTTTTTTCTGTTTCATTCACTAAATGTTTCAATTAACCACACTTTATAAACATTCTACTGTATTTCGTATCTTATCATACAAATAATGCGTTATTATCCTAATTATATATTATTTAGTTCAATGCTGTTGATTCAGAAATCAAGATTTTCTTTAACATGTTTTGCTGTTGGCTCAGTTGGTTTGGTTCTTCTAAACATTACTGGTATTTGTTTCACTTACTTAGCACTGAAATCTTTAAACATATTTTTAGTGTTAGAATTTACGTTCTGTCTCTTACTTTGGTTTCACTTAATCAAGATGATACACGTGACTGAACTTCTCACTTCTGGTTTACTTTTATTTAATCAAGGTGATACATGTGACTGTTCTTCAATTCTGATTTCTGGTTTAGTTTTATATAATCAAGGTGATATGTGTGACTATACTTCAGTTTTGATTTCTGGTTTGGTTTAATTTAATAAAGGTGAAACATGTGACTGTACTTCAGTTTTGATTTCTGGTTTGGTTTTATTTAATAAAGGTGATGCATGTGACTGTACTTCATTTCTGCTTTCTGGTTTGGTTTTATTTAATAAAGGTGATGCATGTGACTGTACTTCATTTCTGCTTTCTGGTTTGGTTTTATTTAATAAAGGTGATGCATGTGACTGTACTTCAGTTCTGCTTTGTGGTTTGGTTTTATTTAATAAAGGTGATATGTGTGACTATACTTCAGTTTTGATTTCTGGTTTGGTTTAATTTAATAAAGGTGAAACATGTGACTGTACTTCAGTTTTGTTTCTGGTTTGGTTTTATTTAATAAAGGTGATGCATGTGACTGTACTTCATTTCTGCTTTCTGGTTTGGTTTTATTTAATAAAGGTGATGCATGTGACTGTACTTCAGTTTTGATTTCTGGTTTGGTTTAATTTAATAAAGGTGATACATGTGACTGTACTTCTTTTCTGCTTTCTGGTTTGGTTTTATTTAATAAAGGTGATGCATGTGACTGTACTTCAGTTTTGATTTCTGGTTTGGTTTAATTTAATAAAGGTGATACATGTGACTGTACTTCAGTTCTGCTTTGTGGTTTGGTTTAATTTAATAAAGGTGATGCATGTGACTGTACTTCAGTTCTGCTTTGTGGTTTGGTTTTATTTAATAAAGGTGATGCATGTGACTGTACTTCAGTTCTGCTTTGTGGTTTGGTTTATTTAATAAAGGTGATGCATGTGACTGTACTTCAGTTTTGATTTCTGGTCTGGTTTAATTTAATAAAGGTGATACATGTGACTGTACTTCATTTCTGCTTTCTGGTTTGGTTTTATTTAATAAAGGTGATGCATGTGACTGTACTTCAGTTTTGATTTCTGGTTTGGTTTAATTTAATAAAGGTGATACATGTGACTGTACTTCATTTCTGCTTTCTGGTTTGGTTTTATTTAATAAAGGTGATGCATGTGACTGTACTTCATTTCTGCTTTCTGGTTTGGTTTTATTTAATAAAGGTGATGCATGTGACTGTACTTCATTTCTGCTTTCTGGTTTGGTTTTATTTAATAAAGGTGATGCATGTGACTGTACTTCAGTTCTGCTTTGTGGTTTGGTTTTATTTAATAAAGGTGATATGTGTGACTATACTTCAGTTTTGATTTCTGGTTTGGTTTAATTTAATAAAGGTGAAACATGTGACTGTACTTCAGTTTTGTTTCTGGTTTGGTTTTATTTAATAAAGGTGATGCATGTGACTGTACTTCATTTCTGCTTTCTGGTTTGGTTTTATTTAATAAAGGTGATGCATGTGACTGTACTTCAGTTTTGATTTCTGGTTTGGTTTAATTTAATAAAGGTGATACATGTGACTGTACTTCATTTCTGCTTTCTGGTTTGGTTTTATTTAATAAAGGTGATGCATGTGACTGTACTTCAGTTTTGATTTCTGGTTTGGTTTAATTTAATAAAGGTGATACATGTGACTGTACTTCATTTCTGCTTTGTGGTTTGGTTTAATTTAATAAAGGTGATGCATGTGACTGTACTTCAGTTCTGCTTTGTGGTTTGATTTTATTTAATAAAGGTGATGCATGTGACTGTACTTCAGTTCTGCTTTGTGGTTTGGTTTATTTAATAAAGGTGATGCATGTGACTGTACTTCAGTTTTGATTTCTGGTTTGGTTTAATTTAATAAAGGTGATACATGTGACTGTACTTCATTTCTGCTTTCTGGTTTGGTTTTATTTAATAAAGGTGATGCATGTGACTGTACTTCAGTTCTGCTTTGTGGTTTGGTTTTATTTAATAAAGGTGATGCATGTGACTGTACTTCAGTTTTGATTTCTGGTTTGGTTTAATTTAATAAAGGTGATACATGTGACTGTACTTCATTTCTGCTTTCTGGTTTGGTTTTATTTAATAAAGGTGATACATGCGACTGTACTTCATTTCTGCTTTCTGGTTTGGTTTTATTTAATAAAGGTGATACATGTGACTGTACTTCATTTCTGCTTTCTGGTTTGGTTTTATTTAATAAAGGTGATACATGTGACTGTACTTCATTTCTGCTTTCTGGTTTGGTTTTATTTAATAAAGGTGATGCATGTGACTGTACTTCAGTTCTGCTTTGTGGTTTGGTTTATTTAATAAAGGTGATACATGCGACTGTACTTCAGTTCTGCTTTGTGGTTTGGTTTTATTTAATAAAGGTGATGCATGTGACTGTACTTCAGTTCTGCTTTGTGGTTTGGTTTATTTAATAAAGGTGATACATGCAACTGTACTTCAGTTCTGCTTTGTGGTTTGGTTTTATTTAATAAAGGTGATACATGCGACTGTACTTCAGTTCTGCTTTGTGGTTTGGTTTTATTTAATAAAGGTGATACATGTGACTGTACTTCATTTCTGCTTTCTGGTTTGGTTTTATTTAATAAAGGTGATACATGTGACTGTACTTCATTTCTGCTTTCTGGTTTGGTTTTATTTAATAAAGGTGATGCATGTGACTGTACTTCAGTTCTGCTTTGTGGTTTGGTTTATTTAATAAAGGTGATACATGCGACTGTACTTCAGTTCTGCTTTGTGGTTTGGTTTATTTAATAAAGGTGATACATGCGACTGTACTTCAGTTCTGCTTTGTGGTTTGGTTTTATTTAATAAAGGTGATACATGTGACTGTACTTCAGTTCTGCTTTGTGGTTTGGTTTTATTTAATAAAGGTGATACATGTGACTGTACTTCAGTTTTGATTTCTGGTTTGGTTTAATTTAATAAAGGTGATACATGTGACTGTACTTCAGTTTTGATTTCTGGTTTGGTTTAATTTAATAAAGGTGATACATGTGACTGTACTTCAGTTCTGCTTTGTGGTTTGGTTTAATTTAATAAAGGTGATGCATGTGACTGTACTTCAGTTCTGCTTTGTGGTTTGGTTTTATTTAATAAAGGTGATGCATGTGACTGTACTTCAGTTCTGCTTTGTGGTTTGGTTTATTTAATAAAGGTGATGCATGTGACTGTACTTCAGTTTTGATTTCTGGTCTGGTTTAATTTAATAAAGGTGATACATGTGACTGTACTTCATTTCTGCTTTCTGGTTTGGTTTTATTTAATAAAGGTGATGCATGTGACTGTACTTCAGTTTTGATTTCTGGTTTGGTTTAATTTAATAAAGGTGATACATGTGACTGTACTTCATTTCTGCTTTCTGGTTTGGTTTTATTTAATAAAGGTGATGCATGTGACTGTACTTCATTTCTGCTTTCTGGTTTGGTTTTATTTAATAAAGGTGATGCATGTGACTGTACTTCATTTCTGCTTTCTGGTTTGGTTTTATTTAATAAAGGTGATGCATGTGACTGTACTTCAGTTCTGCTTTGTGGTTTGGTTTTATTTAATAAAGGTGATATGTGTGACTATACTTCAGTTTTGATTTCTGGTTTGGTTTAATTTAATAAAGGTGAAACATGTGACTGTACTTCAGTTTTGTTTCTGGTTTGGTTTTATTTAATAAAGGTGATGCATGTGACTGTACTTCATTTCTGCTTTCTGGTTTGGTTTTATTTAATAAAGGTGATGCATGTGACTGTACTTCAGTTTTGATTTCTGGTTTGGTTTAATTTAATAAAGGTGATACATGTGACTGTACTTCATTTCTGCTTTGTGGTTTGGTTTAATTTAATAAAGGTGATGCATGTGACTGTACTTCAGTTCTGCTTTGTGGTTTGGTTTTATTTAATAAAGGTGATGCATGTGACTGTACTTCAGTTCTGCTTTGTGGTTTGGTTTATTTAATAAAGGTGATGCATGTGACTGTACTTCAGTTTTGATTTCTGGTTTGGTTTAATTTAATAAAGGTGATACATGTGACTGTACTTCATTTCTGCTTTCTGGTTTGGTTTTATTTAATAAAGGTGATGCATGTGACTGTACTTCAGTTCTGCTTTGTGGTTTGGTTTTATTTAATAAAGGTGATGCATGTGACTGTACTTCAGTTTTGATTTCTGGTTTGGTTTAATTTAATAAAGGTGATACATGTGACTGTACTTCATTTCTGCTTTCTGGTTTGGTTTTATTTAATAAAGGTGATACATGCGACTGTACTTCATTTCTGCTTTCTGGTTTGGTTTTATTTAATAAAGGTGATACATGTGACTGTACTTCATTTCTGCTTTCTGGTTTGGTTTTATTTAATAAAGGTGATACATGTGACTGTACTTCATTTCTGCTTTCTGGTTTGGTTTTATTTAATAAAGGTGATGCATGTGACTGTACTTCAGTTCTGCTTTGTGGTTTGGTTTATTTAATAAAGGTGATACATGCGACTGTACTTCAGTTCTGCTTTGTGGTTTGGTTTTATTTAATAAAGGTGATGCATGTGACTGTACTTCAGTTCTGCTTTGTGGTTTGGTTTATTTAATAAAGGTGATACATGCGACTGTACTTCAGTTCTGCTTTGTGGTTTGGTTTTATTTAATAAAGGTGATACATGCGACTGTACTTCAGTTCTGCTTTGTGGTTTGGTTTTATTTAATAAAGGTGATACATGTGACTGTACTTCATTTCTGCTTTCTGGTTTGGTTTTATTTAATAAAGGTGATACATGTGACTGTACTTCATTTCTGCTTTCTGGTTTGGTTTTATTTAATAAAGGTGATGCATGTGACTGTACTTCAGTTCTGCTTTGTGGTTTGGTTTATTTAATAAAGGTGATACATGCGACTGTACTTCAGTTCTGCTTTGTGGTTTGGTTTATTTAATAAAGGTGATACATGCGACTGTACTTCAGTTCTGCTTTGTGGTTTGGTTTTATTTAATAAAGGTGATACATGTGACTGTACTTCAGTTCTGCTTTGTGGTTTGGTTTTATTTAATAAAGGTGATACATGTGACTGTACTTCAGTTTTGATTTCTGGTTTGGTTTAATTTAATAAAGGTGATACATGTGACTGTACTTCAGTTTTGATTTCTGGTTTGGTTTAATTTAATAAAGGTGATACATGTGACTGTACTTCAGTTTTGATTTCTGGTTTGGTTTTATTTAATAAAGGTGATACATGTGACTGTACTTCAGTTCTGCTTTGTGGTTTGGTTTTATTTAATAAAGGTGATGCATGTGACTGTACTTCATTTCTGCTTTGTGGTTTGGTTTATTTAATAAAGGTGATACATGCGACTGTACTTCAGTTCTGCTTTGTGGTTTGGTTTATTTAATAAAGGTGATACATGTGACTGTAATTCAGTTGTTATTAAAATTTTATTTTGGACACAAGTGGTTACCAGTTTAGAACTCCTTTTCTGTATCTACTTACCTGGATATACCCAGGTTTGTGTAAGGTAAAAAAAAATTACAATTTCTTTTTGAAAATCAAATTGTGTAAATTTAATTGTCTACATACTACGACTTTGTTATTGTATTTTGTTACTTAATTTCCAGTTTATTTTCTAACATCTGTTTTTCTACCATGTAGCAAAGGGTGTTACATGATAAGTATAAATTATTTTTTCAAACAAATCCTAAAATTTGATATCATTTTAACCATTTGTATGAAAACATTAGTATGATAAAACCTTTTATTCTGTTGAATCATTGTTTTTGTATTTGAATAAAATTTAAAGTAAAGGAGACAATTAAGTAATGTAAAGTACATTGTTGTAACAAGTTAATAGGCTCTTACTATGTTAAAATTATGTAAATATTTAAAGTAATAATTAACAATTCCAAAACATGTAAACATAATTATTGTACCATATCATTTGTTTCACAACATAATTATTAAAAATCACCATAATATCAGAAACTGTAATTAAAATTACAAGTAATGTTTAGTTCAGTATAACTTCACCATGAACCACAGAATTATAAAGTTCAAAACAACTAGCCCTGCATTTTTAATTTAAACTAATTATCCACAGTTTGAAATAACAAACACTCATAAATTGAAACATATGTAAAAGTAAAAAGAAATTAAAGGAGAAATTACTTAAAATGTGTAATCAACACTTAACATTTAGATGAGAAAATTTTATTAAATTAACTAATTAATCTTTTTAAATACTTCTTGAATTTAAGGTTCTGAGGAAGAAATACTTGTTTGAAAATATTTTTACTTGTACTTCTATGATCCCATTTTTTCCAATGGCTAGTTTTTCACTGAAATCAGGTAACTTAACAGGTGAGTAATTCACCCGAATGCTAGGATTCTTAGAATCTCCAAACTTCAACAGTTCTGCTTCTACTGAAATGACAGAATCCTCTTTGTCAACCATTCCACAATCTCGGGCCACACTGATTGCAGTCAGAAGGTTATCACCTATATAGATGGCAGAAGCTTTTATTGGACACTTTGGAGTAAATAAGTTCATTTTACTTAATAAACAATTAAAAATACTTAAACTATAACAACAGAATTTGTATTAAGTTATAACATATAAAAAAATATTTAGCATTAAAAGATATGTCACCCCACTCCAATGCCAGGTAGTTAGAGATACTGTCAATGGACAGTACAATATATTGGATAATATGTTGACTTTATCATCGTAAGACATACAATGTAGGAAGAAAATATTTCTTTGTCAAACCATTATCAAACTTACTGCTAGAGATATACTAAGTGCATGATAACAAAGAATGAATGAACAACTTGTTTCATCAAACAAAACATGAAATTTTTATCTGCAAGAAAACATGTTTGAAATGTATATGAATTTTTAGCCTCATCAGTGTTAACCTCTCAACTGAATAAACAACTAAACTAAATTTAAAGTAATTCAAAATGTCATATTGTTGGTTTTATCAGATGTTTATTTTATATTTTCACCAATCCGTATTCATTTTGTGTAACATACATCAACTGATGTCATATACTTCTTATCTCTTGATATGCACATTTATATGTGTGTGCATTTTCAGTTGTATATTTTACATATTTGATAAGCAGTACGTATCCTTTGTTTTTGAACACACTCAGGCTTTGACTACAAGTTCAACATTCTTTGGAGAAATGTGCAGATGTAAAAGGTTTATCAATCAAATTAAAACTGAAGAATATTTCAAAGTAGGAATTACAATAACAACTTTGTAATTTCATATGATAAAGATTTCTTATAAAAGAATAAAATAAATTTGACTGATGGAAACCCTGAAAGTAAGAAATAAAAGATAATGTGATTATCTGCTATGTATGAGTCATTAAAATATCTTTTACATCTGACATATTTATTATCTGGGGTTATCTGCTATGTATGAGTCATTAAATATCTTTTACATCTGACTTATTAATTATCTGGGGTTATCGTTTAAGTATAAATAACAAAATATCTTTTACATATGACTTATTTATTATTTGGGGTTATCTTCTAAGTATAAGTAATAAAATATATTTTACATATGATTTCTTATCTCGTATGTACAATTTACTTTCTTGTATGTATGAGATATCCCCTTTAGGGTAGATGGTTCAAAATTTTGGTACCAAATGAATAAAGTTACAGAAGAAGGAAAACAAAATTTCCCTCTCATACAAACACAAGTTGAAATCTGAAATAAATTATTTTACAATTTAAACTGAATAAAATACAGTGGAGTGGAACAAACAAACAAAACCAGGAATGAGGGCTAGCTGATTACAAACTACAAAAGAAAGCCCATGGAAAAGTTAAGTTTATCCCAATAAGAATTCCTTGTTCTAGAAGTTTTCTTGAAAAGTTACAAAAACAGTTTTAAAATCTGAAAACTTCAGTAAGGTAAAAACATAAAGACAGCACTAGGACACACCTGTGAAAAAAGAACTGAAAGCTCACCAAACCTTCATTATATACAGATATACAGAAGGTATAAAGGAAGAAGAAACATAACAGGAGACAACTGAAATTTTTAGGATTAGGTTATATCTACTTTTTTATAAAATAGATTGTTTCAATATTTGAAAATATCCCTTAAAAGCTAATAAATGAATATTTCATTTACACATTTAATCAGAAAATATCAAACTGATTATAGGCCTTAAGATGTACACTCATGTGATCTTAGTTAGGAGCCTTATTCTGTTACACATTTTGAAACACAAACTTATTTCTTTCAATTGAAATAACTAGGTAGCTTACCAGTAACCATAACAGTTCTTATGTCAGCTTTCCTTAGAATTTTCATAGAGGGCTGACTTTCAGGTTTTAATTTGTTCTGTAACACCAGAAGTCCCACAAGTTTCAAGTTACATTCTAGTTCTTCTCTACATGAGAAAACAAATTCAAATAATTAAATAACAGATTTTAATAAATATGATGCCTCCATAATATGATTTGTGTTTTGGTTAATCCAACCTTCAAAATTAATTAACAATAAAATTAAGTAAGATGAATTTTAATCAAAATTATATATGTTATCTTGGTATTCTTCTGAGAAATTACCAGTAACAAAATAATCTTTAACAAATGATTAAATAATTATATCATGAATGCTTGTTTTCAGTTTTAGTGGAGAATGTTAACCATTATAGAGCTAGTACTCTACAACACAAGACACATAAATTAATATTTGATTATTTTGCAGAAATATAGAATATTACTTAATTTTATTTAAAAATATTATAATAATTAACATTTCTTTAACCTAAAAGTTGCTGAAATACATATATGTATTTCACTCAAAGTAAATAAAAACAGGCTTATTTTGACCTGCTATTCAATTAAGGTTATTGTGCTTAGATATCACTTGTCAATCACCTAAGCCTAATGTTAAATCAGAAATGAATTTCTCTCATTATTTTTATACATTTTCTTAATTTGCTTTTTATAACAAGACATAGGTTTTATCTACTATGTTTCAGATCCTAATTTGCTATCATCTTTAAGAAATTCTGAAGAATTACTATATTTGTGGCCAAGATGAGTGCCAATGCTCATTTCCTTGTTATGCTGTGTGCTTTAACTGACAATGAGAAAACTAGCACAAAAGAAAAAAGGCACTTTCAAATAGTAACTTAATTAGGGTAAATGCTAATTACAGTGTGGTAATAAATACAAAAAGTGTGTGTAACACATAAACAAGAAATGTTTATTGAGATGGTCACAAATGTTTAATATGTTACCAGAAAGGTCTGTTTTATCTTTCCTTCTTCACATGTATGTTTTGTATCCTATTAATTTATTATAACTCCAATTATCATCTCCTTCTCTGGAAGGTTACGGTAGATAAGTCCTGCAAATCTCTCTTGTTCATGAGTTTCAAATTATGTTTCTACTGCAATGTATTGGAATTTATTACGACAGAGGATACTTTGATGATGTTCTTCCTAGTATGTACTAATTGTAATTATGTTTTGTTGTGGGTTCTGAATATCTGACATGTTGTTTATTCAATGATTCTTTAGGTTCTTCTGCTATGTACTAAATGTAATCATGTGGTGTTGTCAGGTCTGATAATCTCACTTGTTGTTTATCCTCGAATTCTTTAGGTTTTTCTGCTATGCACTAATTGTAAACTTGTTGTGTTGTAAGCTCTGAATATCTCAATTGTTGTTTATCCACTGATTCTTTAGGTTGTTCTGGTATGTACTAACTGTAATCATGTGTGTTGTAGGTTCTGCATCCCTGACTTGTTGTTCATCTACTGACTCTTTCCGTTGTAGTGGAATGTACTAACTGTAATCATGTTGTTTGTCAGTTCTCAATACTGATGTGTTGTTTATCCACGGATTCTTTAGGTTGTTCTGGTATGTACTAACTGGAATTATGTTTTATTGTGGGTTCTGAATATTTCATATGTTGTTCTAGTTTATCCACTGATTCTTCAGGTTCTTCTGGTATATACTAACTGTAACCATGTGTGCTATGGGTTCAGAATACCTGACGAGTTGTTGACTATCCACTGATTCTTTAAGTTGTTCTGGTATGTACTAACTGTAATCATGAGTGTTGGGGGTTATGAATCCCTGACTTGTTGTTTATCCTCTGATTCTTTAGTTTGTTCTGGTATGTACTAACTGTAATCATGTTGTGTTGTCAGTTCTGAATATCTTGCTTGTTGTTGTATATCCACTGATTCTCAGGTTGTTCTGGTGTGTACTAACTGTAATCATGTATTTTCAGTTCTGAATACCTGACTTGTTGTTGTTTATCCACTGATTCTTTAAGTTGTTCTGGTATGTACTAACTCAAATTATGTTTTGTTGTCGGTTTTGAATATTTCATATGTTTTTTTAGTTTATCCACTGATTCTTTAGGTTATTCTGGTATATACTGACTGTAACCATGTGTGATATGAGTTCAGAATACCTGACGAGTTGTTGTCTATCCACTGATACTTTAAATTGTTCTGGTATTTACTAACTGTAATTCTGTTGTGTTATGGGTTCTGAATACTTGAAGTATTGTAGTTTATTCCTTGATTCTTTAGGTTGTTTTGGTATGTATCAATTAACTGTAATCATGTTGTGTTGTGGGATCTCAATTCCTGATGTGTTGTTGTTTATCCACTGATTCTTTAGGTTGTTCTGGTGTGTGCTAACTGTAATCATGGATTGTTATCAGTTCTGAATACCTCACTTGTTGTTGTTTATCCTCTGATTCTTTAGGTTGTAACTGTCTTCAGGTTTTTCAGTTCTGAATGCCCTACTTGTTGTTTATCCACTGATTCTTTAGGTTGTTCTGGTATGTACTAACTCAAATTATGTTTTGTTGTAGGTTTTGAATATTTCATATGTTGTTTTAGTTTATCCACTGATTCTTTAGGTTTTTCTGGGATGTACTAACTGTAATTATTTTGTGTTATCAGTTCTGAATACCTCACTTGTTGTTGTTTATCCACTGATTCTTTAGGTTGTTCTAGTGTGTGCTAACTGTAATCATGGATTGTTATCAGTTCTGAATACCTCACTTGTTCTTGTTTATCCACTGATTCTTTAGGTTGTTCTGGTATGTACTAACAGTAATCATATTGTCTTGTGGGTTCTGAATACCTTGCTTGTTGTTTATCCACTGATTACATAATTACAATTAGTACATATAAGAACAACCTAAAGAATACAAGGGGTGTTAACTTGTCATTCAGTGTACGTTTAAGTAATTTGTTTAACTGTCATTCAGTCTACTTTTAATGGACTTGTTTAACTGCCCTTTAGCATAGTATTAAAGGGTTGGTTAACAATCATTAAATGTACATATAAATGGCTTACTTACCTAGGTTTACAAAATATTTCATCCCATGTAATGTGTCGTTCAAATGGTCTGTATCCCAAAGCAAGGACCCTAAAACCTTGCCTAGTGTAGAGTTCTAGAACTTCTAGGAAGTTTTCTGGTACTAAGTACAGAGATACTTATTACTTCAGTAAAAGATATACACTGGTAAAGAAAACTTTTCATGTTTCCATCTAAGTGTTGTACGTAAAAATGAGTTGAACATAACAAAATAATTGGTTATTTCTTCTTCAACTACTGAGTTAAAATACATTACATAAAATATATATATTTACATTATATATATATTACATAAAAACAGCTATATTAACAACTTGGTTAACTTGTATTGTATTAAATAAAATTAATATTTATTTTGTTTATATTGGATAGAAATGGCTCCATTAACTACTGAGTTAATTTATCTTATATTAAATATGTTAATATTCATTATGTATATATTACATAATAACAGTTATATTAACTACTTGGTTAATTTGCATCATATTAAATATATTGATATTCATTATGTTTATTTTAGATAAAAACAGCTGTATTAACTACTTGGTTAATTTGCATTCTATAAAACATATTAATATTTATTATGTTTATTTTAGATAAAAAGGGTTACATTAACTGCTGAGTTAAGTTACATTATACAAAATATATTAATATTCATTATGTATATATTACATAGAAACAGCTATATTAACTATTAGGTTAATTTACTTTGTATTAAATATATTAATATTTATTTTGTTTATATTACGTTAAAAAGGCTACATTAACCACTGAGTCAATTTTCACTTCTGATATAGCTTGCTTTGATCAGAAGATGCGAACTATTGGTCTTTTTCATTATTGTGTAAAATATTAGCTATCCAGATGTATCCATAAAACATTAGTTGAGTGTTTTATAATTTTATTTTATAAATCTCGGGATTTTATAACTATGAAATGGGTTGACGATACAAGGAATTGAACTAAAAAAGATAAAGAAAAGTAAATAATATTGTCTAACTAATTATGTGAAACAATGTTAAAAATAAAATGAGCTTAATTTAATAACTAAAGCTCTACATTTGTTTATTTCATAGCTTTACACATACTTGTGTCACTGTCACAGAAAGATGATACCATCTCAGGAGCCCCTTTCATGTACAACTCAAAGTTGTTACTGCCTTCTTTGCAAGTAATGACACTCATACGTTGTAGAAGAGACTCAAAAGGAAACTGTCTCACAATAGCAATATCATTTACAGGCATTCCTGACTAAAAAATAAACATTCTTTTTATACGTTTTTCACAAATACATTTTTGATATAACAATGGAAATAAAACTGAAACAGGTAAATACTAGAGAACTGTTTAGCAGCAAAAATATCAGACTACAGTTGCATGTTCTTAGTTTACACTGTAAATGGTTGTCATATAACAAGAGGTAGTTATACTATGCCCAGTAGTAATTTTGGGATTCAGTTATAGCTTTCAGGAGTGAAATGTTATACAAAAAACAATGGCTGATAACATATCTTGTCATAACTTTACTGTAAAGCACATATAAATATCATGTAGAGAACACTGAAATATATGTTATCATGAAGTTATCTCAGTGGATATGTAGTTGTTCACAAATCACTGCTGAAACGTGCTAATCAATCAAAAAGTATAAAATGAACCAAAAACTGGGAATGCTTTAACATATGTGCTCTATATCCAATAATCCAAATTAAATTTTTTTTGTAACAATAAATGACAATTTGTTGAATTGTTCCTTACAGTACTCATGATATCATAAACTAAATGTATCTGAAACACAATACTTATGATATCATAAACTAAACTATATATATATATATATATATATATATATATCACATATAGGCCACTTATGACACCATAGACTAAACTTCTGTATACAGTAGATACACACACTCATGATACTGCAAATAAAACTTTTCTGTACTGATAATATTATAAAATAAAATGATCTATAGCTCATATACAGAACACTGGATGAATGGTATGAAAGCGTAGTTCTTCAACATATGAACTAACCTAGTGTCATTTATTTTGCATAATTTGCTCCTCTCAAATGACAGAGATTAAATGTTGTTATAAACTTGAATCAGAAAAACAAAATGTATCATTGTTACTAAATATCTTGTATTCCTCCTCTTACTTATTCAACTGCATGAGCATTAGAGTAACAACCTCTGACAGTTTCATGTTTTATTCTCTTAAAATGTAACCAATTTATAACAATTCAAGCACTAACTATATAATTTATATTAATATAATGAAAGCCAAAATAAGATAAACTGCTGAATAAAATAATTATGTTGTTTTATTTTCTGGTGTTTATTCCAGACAAGTTAGAAGTAATAGTTAACAAACAATTATCAAATAACACCTTATAAGATAACTTGCATCTTACCATCCTTAAATATGCTACCTCCTTTTTTTGGGGCCTAACTATACGTGCAGGCAGTTGTTCAAAACCACAGGGGTAACCAGCCTTGGGTTCCTCAAGTTCCTTGAAAAATTCAATTAATCAAAGTACTTAAAAGAGGAAACAGTTACTATACTAAAACAATTACTGCAGTGAAATATCTACAATAAGATATATTACTTTAGTTATACAAATATTATAGTGTAATATCTACAGCAAAATACATTACTAATACAAATATTATAGTGAAATATCTACATTAAGGTATAACACTACTGATACAATTATTACAGAGAAATATCTGTAGTAAGACATATTAATTAATAATACAATTATTATAGTGAAATATATGCAGTAAGATATATTAATAAATAATGCAATTATTATAGTGAAATATCAACAATAAGATATATTACTTTTCTAATACAATTAATACAGTGAAATATTTGCAATAAGATATATTACTTTACTAATACAATTATTATAGTGAAATGTATAGAATAAGATTCTACTTTACTAATACAGTTACTACAGTAAAATATCTACAACAAGATATATTACTTTTCTAGTACAATTATTATAGTGTAAAATCTAAGATTTATTACTTTATTAATTCAATGATAGTGAAAATCTGGAATAAGATATTACTTCACTAGAACAATTATGACAGTGAAATATACAGAGTAAGATATATTAATTTACTAATACAGTTATTATGGTGAAATGTCTACAATAATATTCGGTATCTTACTCATACAATTATTATAGTGAAATATATACAATAAGATATATTACTTTACTTATACAATTATTGAAGTGAAATATCACCAAAAAGATATATTAATTTAATAATACAATTATTACAATGAAATATCTCCAATAAGATATATTCATTTTCTGATACAATTATTACAGTAAAATATCTCCAAAAATATATTTTATTTTTCTAATGCAATTATTATAGTGGAATATCAAGAATAAGATATAGTTATTTACTAATATAATTATTATGGTGAAAGCAACAATAATATATATTAATTTACTAACACAATTATTATAGTAAAATATCTACAATAAGATATATTACTTTACTTATACAATTATTATAGTGAAATATCTACAATAAGATGAAATACTTTACTTATATAATTATTATAGTGAAATACCTAAAATAAGACATATTACTTTACTTATACAATTATTAAAGTGAAATATCGGCATCAGATATATTACTTAGAGAATTATTATAATGATATGTCTCCAATAAGATATTTTATTTTTCTAATACAATTATTACAGTCAAACATCATCAAAAAGACATATTTATTTACTACTACAATTATTATGGTGAAAGCAACAATAAGATATTTTGATTTACTAATATAATTATTATAGTGAAATACCTAAAATAAGATATATTACTTTAGTTATACAATTATTAAAGTCAAATATATGCATACGATATGTAACTTTACTAATGCAATTATTATAGTGAATTATTTATAATATGATGTATTACTTTTCTAATCCAATTATTATAGGGAAATATCAACAATAAGATATGTTAATTTACTAATAGAATTATTATCGTGAAATATCAAGAATAAAATATATTAATTTACTGACAGAGTAATATCTAAAATAAGAAATATTACTTTAGTAATACAATTATTACAGTGAAATATCACCAATGAGATATTTTAATTTTAAAATACAATTATTAAAGAGAAATATCTGCATAAGATATATTACTGTATTAATAGAATTATTATAGTAAAATATCTGCAGTAAGATATATTAATTTACTAATACAATTATTACACTGAAATATCTGTTGTAAGATATATCACTTTACTAATAGAATTACTAAGGTGAATTATGTACAACAAGATATATCACTTTTCTATTAGAATTATTATGGTGAAATACCTAGAAAAAATAAATTACTTTACTCATATAATTATTATAGTGAAATATCTGGAATGAGATATATTACTTTTCTGATACAATTATCATAGTAAAATATGAAGAAAAAGATATATCAGTTTACTATTAAAATTATTATAGTGAAAGCAACAATAAGATAATTTAATTTACTAATACAGTTACTACAATAAAATATCTACAATCAGATATATTACTTTTCTAGTACAATTATTATAGTGTAAAATCTAGAATAAGATTTATTAATTCAATGATAGTGAAATATGTGCGATAAGATATTACTTCACTAGAACAATTATCAGAGTGTAATATAATGAGTAAGATATATTAATTTAGTAATAAAATTATAACAATGAAATATCTTCAATAAGATATATTTATATACTATTACAATGATTACAGTAAAATATCTCCAAAAAGATATATTAATTTACTATTACAATTATTACAATGAAATATCTTTAATAAGATATATTTATATACTATTACAATGATTACAGTAAAATATCTACAATAAGATATATTATTTTTCTGATACAATTATTACAGTGGAATATCAAGAATAAGATATATTAATTTACTAACACAATGATTATTGTGCAATATCTACAATAAGATATATTACTTTACTTATACAATTATTACAGAGAAATATCTACAATAATATGTAATACTTTTCTTATATAATTATAATAGTGAAATACCTAAAATAAGACATGTTACTTTACTTATACAATTATTAAAGTGAAATATCTGCATAAGATATGTTACTTTACTAATGCAATTGTTATAGTGAAATATCTATAATATGATAGATTACTTTTCTAATCCAATAATTAGAGGGAAATTTCAACAATAAGATATGTTAATTTACTAATACAATTACTACAGTGAAATATCAACAACAAAATATACTAATTTACTAATACAGTTATTATAGTGATATTTGTAAAATAAGAAATATTACTTTAGTAATAGAATTATTACAATGAAATATTGCTAATATAATATTTTAATTAAAAATACAATAATTAAAGTGAAATATATGAATAATATATATAACTTTACTTACAGAATTATCATAATGAAATATCTCCAATAAGATATATTACTTTTCTAATACAATTATGGTGAAATACCTACAAAAAATAAATTTCTAATAGAATTATTATAGTGAAATATCTGCAAAAGATATATTATACAATTGTTACAAAGAAATATCTCCAATAATATATATTACTTTACTAATAGAATTATTACAGTGAAATATTAAAATAAGATATATCACTTTTCTAGTACAATTATTATAGTGTAAAATCTATAATAAGATTTATAGCATTACTAATACAATTATTATAGTGAAATATCTGCAGTGAGATATATTAATTTAGTAATACAACTATTATACTGAAATATCCACAATAAAATATATGAATTTAACAATACAATTATTATAGTGAAATATCAACAATAAGATATATTAATTTACTTATACAATTATTACTGTGAAATATGTATAAAAAGATATATTACTTTACTAATAGAATAATTAAAGGGAAATATCTGCATAAGATATATTACTTTACTCATACAATTATTACATTAAAATATTTAAAATGAGATATATTACTTTACTTGTACAATTTCCATAGTGAAATATCTAGAATAAGATATATTACTTTACTTGTACAATTATTTTCGTAAAATATCAACAATAAGATATATCAGTTTACTAATAAAATTATTACAGAAAATATCTACAATAAGATATATTACTTTTCTAGTACAATTATAATAGTGTAAAATCTACAATCAGATTTATTACATTACTAATACAATTATTATAGTGAAATATCTGCAGTAAGATATATTAATTTAGTAATACAATTATTATTCTGAAATATCAACAATAAAATGTGTGAATTTACTAATAGAATTATTATAGTAAAATATCTGCAATATAATATATTACTTTACTTTTACAATTATTATAGTGAAATATCTGCAATAAGACATATTACTTTACTTATACAATTATTAAAGTGAAATATGTGCATAAGATATATCACTTATACAATTATTTTAATGAAATATCTCCAGTATGTTATATAAATTTACTAATACAATTTTTACAGTAAAATATCTACAATAAGATATATAAATTTACTAATTTTAATTATTATATTGAAATATCTACAATAAGATATATTAATTTACTAATAGAGTTATTACAGAGAAATATCGCGAATAAGGTATTTTAATTTAAAAATACAATTATTAAAGTGAAATATTTAAAATAAGATAATTTACTTTACTTATACAATCATTACAATAAAATATCTCCAAGAAGATATTACTTTACTAACAGAATTATTAAATGGAAATATTTGCATAAGATATATTACTGTACTAATAGAATTATTATAGTAAAATATCTAGAATAAGATGTATCAATTTTCTAATACAATTATTATGCTGAAATACTTAAAAAAAATAAATTACTTTACTTATAAAATTATTAAAGTGAAATATCTACAATAAGATTTATTACTTTACTAATAGAATTATTAAAGGGAAATATCTGCATAAGATATATTACTTTTCATATATAATTATTACACTGAAATATTTACAATAAGATATATTACTTTACTTGTACAATTATTAAAGTAAAATATCAACAATAAGATATGTTAGTTTAATAAGACAATTATTATAGCGAAAGGAACAATAAGATATTTTAATTTACTAATACAGTTACTAGAGTGAAATATCTACAATAAGATATATTAATTTTCTAGTACAATTATTATAGTGTAAAATCTACAATAAGATTTATTATATTACTAATACAATTATTATAGTGAAATATCTGCAGTAAGGTATATTAATTTACTAATACAATTATTATACTGAAATATCAACAATACAATATATATATTTACTAATACAATTATTACAGTGAAATATCTACAATCAGATATATTACTTTTCTAGTAGAATTATTATAGTGTAAAATCTAGAATAAGATTTATTAATTCAATGATAATGAAATATGTGCAATAAGATATTACTTCACTAGAACAATTATGATAGTGTAATATAATGAGTAAGATATATTAATTTAGTAATAAAATTATTACAATGAAGTATCTTTAATAACATATATTTATATACTATTACAATGATTACAGTAAAATATCTACAATAAGATATATTATTTTTCTGATATAATTATTACAGTGGAATATCAAGAATAAGATATAGTAATTTACTAATACAATTATCATGGTTAAAGCAACAATAAGATATATTAATTTACTAACACAATGATTATTGTGAAATATCTACAATAAGATATATTACTTTACTTATACAATTATTATAGTGAAATATCTACAATAATATGTAATACTTTACTTATATAATTATTATAGTGAAATACCTAAAATAAGACATATTACTTTACTTATACAAGTATTAAAGTGAAATATCTGCATAAAATATGTTACTTTACTAATGCAATTATTATGGTGAAATATCTATAATATGATAGATTACTTTACATTTACAAGTATTATAGTGAAATATCTTCAATAAAACCTATTACTTTACTTATACATTTATTAAAGTGAAATATGTGCATAAGATATATTACTTATACAATTATTATAATGAAATATCTCCAATAAGATATATAAATTTACTAATACAATTATTACAGTAAAATATCTACAATAAGATATATTAATTTACTAATTTCAATTATTATAGTGAAATATGTACAATAAGATATATTAATTTACTAATACCATTATTATAGTAAAATAATAACAATAAGATATATTAATTTACTAATACAATTATTACAGTGAAATATCTGTAGTAAGAAATCTTACTTTGCTAATAGAATTACGATGGTAAAATATCTGCAATAACATATATTAATTTACTCATATAATTATTAAAGGGAAATATCTGCATAAGATATATTACTTTACTTATACAATTATTACATTGAAATATCTACAATAAGATATGTTACTTTACTTGTACAATTATTATAGTAAAATATCAATAATAAGATATATCAGTTGACTATTACAATTATTATAGTGAAAGCAAAAATATGATAATTTAATTTAATAATACAGTTACTACAGTAATATATCTACAATAAGATATATTACTTTTCTAATACAATTATTATAGTGTAAAAATATACAATAATATTTATTACTTTACTAATGCACTTATAGTGAAATATCTGCAACAAGGTATTACTTCACTAGAACAATTATGACAGTGAAATATATAGAGTAAGATATATTAAATTAGCAATACAATTATTATAGTGAAATATCTACAATAAGATATATTAATTTACTAATACAATTAGTGTAGTGAAATATCAACAATAAGATATATTAAATTACTAATACAATTATTGTAGTGAAATATCTACAATAAGATGTATTATTTTTCTAATACAATTATTATCGTGAAACATCAACAAAACATATATTAATTTACTAATACAATTATTATGGTGAAAGCAACAATAAGATATTTTCATTTACTAACACAATTACTATAGTGAAATATCTACAATAAGAAGTAATACTTGAGTAATATAATTATTAGAGTGAAATACCTAAAATAAGATATACTACTTTAGTTATACAATTATTAAAGTTAAATATCTGCATAAGATATATTACATTACTAATATAATTATTATAATGATATATCTGCAGTAAGATATATTCATTTACTAATACAGTTATTATAGTGAAATATCTAAAATATGATATATTACTTTACTTACACAATATTTAAAGTGAAATATCTGCATAACATATATTACTTCAACAATTATTACAGGGAAATATCAACAATAAGATATATTACTTTCATATTAGAATTATTATAATGAAATATCTACAATAAGATATATTACTTTTCTGATACAACTAGTAGAGTGAAATATCAACAATAAGATATATTAATTTTCTAATATAATGATTATAGTGAAATATGTAGAATAAGATATATTACTTTCCTTATACAATTATGAAAGTGAAATATCTACGTTTAAATATATTACTTTACTTATACAGTTATTACAATGACATATCTAGAATAAGATATATTAATTTACTTATACAATTATTACAGTGAAATATCAACAATAGGATATATTAATTTACTAATACAGTTGTTAAGGAGAAAATCTACAATAAGATACACTACTAATAAAACTATTTTTTGTGAAATACCTAAATAAGATACATTACTAATACAACTATTATAGTGAGATATTGTAGCAAAATATATTACTTTACTCAGAGAATTATTATAGTGAAATATCTACAATAACATATAAAACTGTACTTATACAATTATTATAGTGAAATATCAACAATAAAATGTATTAATTTACTAATAGAGTTATTATAGTGAATTATCTGCAATAAGAAATATTACTTTAGTAATACAAATATTATGGTGAAATGTTTGCATGAGATTTATTACTTTAGTTATACAATTGCTACCGTGAAATATCTATAATATGATATATTACTTTACTTTTACTATTATTATAGTGAAATATCTCCAATAAGATATATTAATTTACTTATACAATTATAACAGTGAAATATTTACAATAAGATATACTTTACTAACAGAATTATTGTAATGACATACCTAAAATAAGATATATTTCTTTACTTTCACAATTATTATAGTGAAATATCAACAATAAGATATATTTATTTACATATACAATTATTAAAGTAAAATATCTATGTTAAAATATATTACTTTACTTATACAATTATTGCAATGACATATCTACAATAACATATATTAATTTACATATACTATTATTTCAATGAAATATCAACAACAGGATATATTAATTTACCCACACAGTTATGAAGGGGAAAATCTACAATAAGATACATTACTAATACAACTATTATAGTGAAATACATACAATAAGATACATTACTAATACAATTATTATAGTGAGATATTGAAGCAAAATATATTACTTTACTCAGAGAATTATTATAGTCTAACATCTACAATAACATATATCACTTTTTTAATACAATTATTATGGTGAAATAACCACAATAAGATAAATTACTTTACTAATAAAATTATTATAATGAAATATGTACAATAAGATATGTTACTTTTCTAATGCAATTATTACAGTGAAATATCTAGCACAAGATTTATTACTTCACTTACACAATTATTACTGTGAAATATCTACAATAAGATATATTACTTTACTTTTACAATTATTATAGTGAAATATCTATAATAAAATATATTACTTTACTTATAGAATTTTTAAAGTGAATTACCTGCATAAGATATACTACTTTACTTATACAATTATTGTAGTGAAATATCAACAATAAGATATATTACTTTTCTAATACAACTAGTAGAGTGAAATATCAACAATAAGATATATTAATTAACTGATACAAATATTATAGTAAGATATCTGCATAAAATTTATTACTTTATTTTAACAATTATTATAGTGAAATATCTACAATAAGATGTAATAATTTAGTAATTTCAAATATTATATTGAAATATCTACAATACGATATATTAACTTACGCATACAATTATTACAGTGAAATATCTACAATAAGATATATTACTTTACTAATAAAGTTATTATAGTGAATTATCTGCAATAAGAAATATTACTTTAGTAATACAAATATTATAGTGAAATATTTGCCTGAGATTTTTTACTTTACTTATACAATTATTACTGAGAAATATCTATAATATATTATATTACTTTACTTTTACTATTATTATAGAGAAATATCTACAATATAATATATTACTTTACCAATAGAATTTTAAAGTGAATAATCTGCATAAGATATATTATTTTAATAATGCAATTATTATACTGAAATATCTGCATTATGATATTTAATTTATTTATACAATTATTATAGTGAAATATCTACAATAAAATATATTGCTTTACTTATACAATTATTATAGTGAGATATTGAAGCAAAATATATTACTTTACTCAGAGAACTATTATAGTCAAACATCTAGAATAACATATATTACTTTTTAATGCAATTATTATGGTGAAATAACCACAATAAGATAAATTACTTTACTAATAAAATTATTAAGGTGAACTATCAACAATAAGGTATATTAATTTACTAACACAGTTATAATAGTGAAATATGTAGAACAAGAAATATTACTTTAGTAATACAAATATTATAGTGAAATATCTGCATCAGATTTATTACTTCACTTACACAATTATTACTGTGAAATATCTGCAATAAGATATATTACTTTACTTTTACAATTATTATAGTGAAATATCTGCAATAAGATATATTACTTTACTAATATGATTATTATAGTGAAATATCTATAATAGATATTTTACTTTACTAATGCAATTATTGCAGTGAAATATCAACAATAAAAAATTTTAATTTACTAAAACAATTATTATAGTGAAATATCTACAATAAGATATATTGCTTTACTAATAGAATTATTATAGTAAATATCTACCACAAGATATATTACTTTACTTTTACAATTATTATACTGAAATATGTACAATAAGATATATTAATTTACTAATTTCAATTATTATAGTGAAATATGTACAATAAGATATTTTAGCTTACTAATACAATTATTATAGTGAAATATCTACAATAAGATATATTAATTTACTAATACCATTATTATAGTAAAATAATAACAATAAGATATATTAATTTACTAATACAATTATTACAGTGAAATATCTGTAGTAAGAAATCTTACTTTACTAATAGAATTACGATGGTAAAATATCTGCAATAACATATAATAATTTACTCATATAATTATTAAAGGGAAATATCTGCATAAGATATATTACTTTACTTATACAATTATTACATTGAAATATCTACAATAAGATATGTTACTTTACTTGTACAATTATTATAGTAAAATATCAATAATAAGATATATCAGTTGACTATTACAATTATTATAGTGAAAGCAAAAATATGATAATTTAATTTAATAATACAGTTACTACAGTAATATATCTACAATAAGATATATTACTTTTCTAGTACAATTATTATAGTGTAAAATATACAATAATATTTATTACTTTACTAATGCACTTATAGTGAAATATCTGCAACAAGGTATTACTTCACTAGAACAATTATGACAGTGAAATATATAGAGTAAGATATATTAAATTAGCAATACAATTATTATAGTGAAATATCTACAATAAGATATATTAATTTACTAATACAATTAGTGTAGTGAAATATCAACAATAAGATATATTAAATTACTAATACAATTATTGTAGTGAAATATCTACAATAAGATGTATTATTTTTCTAATACAATTATTATCGTGAAACATCAACAAAACATATATTAATTTACTAATACAATTATTATGGTGAAAGCAACAATAAGATATTTTCATTTACTAACACAATTACTATAGTGAAATATCTACAATAAGAAGTAATACTTGAGTAATATAATTATTAGAGTGAAATACCTAAAATAAGATATACTACTTTAGTTATACAATTATTAAAGTCAAATATCTGCATAAGATATGTTAATTTACTGATGCAATTCTCATAGTGAATTATCTATAATATGATGTATTACTTCTCTAATCCAGTTATTATAGGGAAATATCAACAATAAGATATGTTAATTTACTAATACAATTATTATAGTGAAATATCAACAATAAAATATATTAATACACTAATACAGTTATTATAGAGAAATATCTAAAATAAGAAATATTACTTTAGTAATACAAATATTACAGTGAAATATCGCCAATAAGATATTTTAATTTACAAACATAATTATTATAGTGAAATATCTCTAAGAAGATATATTACTTTACTAATAAAATTATTAAAGGGAAATATCTGCATAAGATATATTACTTCAACAATTATTACAGGGAAATATCAACAATAAGATATATTACTTTACTAATACAATTATTATAGTGAAATATCAAGAATAAAATATATTAATTTACTAATACAGTTATTATAGTGAAATACCTACAACAAGAAATATTACTTTAGTAATACAATTAGTAAAGTGAAATATCTCCAGTATGATATATTAATTTACTATTACAATTATTAGAGTAAAATATAAACAAAAAGATATCTTAATTGACTAATACAGTAACTACAGTCAAATATCTACAATAAAATATATTACTTTTCTTATGCAATTATTGCAGTGAAGTATCAACAATAAGATATATTATATCACTAATACAATTATTACAGTGAAATATCTGTAGCAAGTTATATTACTTTTCTAATAGAATTACTATGGTCAAATATCTACAATAACATATATTATATTACAAATAAAATAATTGAAGGGAAATATCTGCATAAGATATATTACTTTACTTATACAATTATTACAGTGAAATATCAACAATAAGATATATTACTTTTCTAATACAATTATTGTAGTGAAATATCAACAGTAACATATGGTAATTGACTAATACAATTATTATAGTGAAATATCAACAATAAGATATTTTAATTTACTAACACAATTATTATAGTGAAATATTTACAATAAGATATATTAATTTACTAATACTCTTATTATAGTGAAATATTTTGGAGTCTAAGTGGTAAAAACAGTGGAGCATCTACAGATAACATACTAAAAATATATAAAACATATATTAGACCGGTAATAGATTATGCAGCTCCAGCATGCATTACTATAAGCAATAAAATAATTAAAAGCAAATTAGAAACAATCCAAAACACACTCCTCACAACTGCATACAGAGTTCCAAGAACAATATCATCTCGGTTCATTCACAAATACTGGAACATACCAACCATACCAGACAGACTCTTACATAGTAAAATAAGGTACTTTAATAAAAATTGGATGAAAAACGAATTACTATGCGAACTAGACAGGTACCTCATACATAATAAAGCTAGTCGTCAATATGTCTTCCTAGTTAACTTATATTTTAAATATACAATTAAAATATATATAGATATTAAATATTAAAAATAATAAAAAATATAAACATATATATATATACATGTATTAAATAATAATAATAAAAAAATGTCACCAATAAACTTAACATTCTGCTAATACAATAAAATAATCTCTAAATAAGAGCCACAATATTTGGACATTGCCATGAAAATAATCAAAATAACATTCAGCTCTACAATTATAAATACCAATCCGTCGAGAACATAAATACGGGTAGGATGTAGAGGCATAGAGAAACTGTACCTCCAGGATATGAACTTTTCTTACCCAAACACCGAATGACAGACATCACCAATATGTTATATTAATTTACTAATACAGTTATTACAGTGAAATATCTACAATAAGATATATTACTTTTCTAGTACAATTATTATAGTGTAAAATCTACAATAAGAAACATTACTAATAAAACTATTATAGAGTAATACCTACAATAAGATACATTATTAATACAATTATTATAGTGAGATATCTGTACTAAGATATATTACTCTACTAATAGAATTATTATACTGAAATATTTACAATAAAATATATTACTTTTCTAATACAATTATTATGGTGAAATACCCATAATAAGATATATTACTTTACTCATACAATTATTTTTGTGAAATATCTGCAGTAAGATGTATTACTTTTCTAATACAATTATTATAGTGAAATATCTACAATAAGATGTAATAGTTATATAGGTAAAGTATTATCTAAAATAAGATATATTACTTTACTTATACAATTATTAAAGTGAAATATCTGCATAAGATATATTACTTTACTAATGCAATTATTATAGTGAAATATCTATAATAAGTTATGTTAATTTACCAATACAATTATTATAATGAAATATCAACAATAAAATATATTAATTTACTAATACAGTTATTATAGTAAAATATCAACGATAAGAAATATTACTTTAGTAATACAATTATTACAGTGAAATATCGACAATAAGATATTTTAATTTGCAAGTACAATTATTATAGTAAAATATCTACAATAAGATATATTAATTTACTAATACAATTATTGTAGTGAAATATTTTGGAGTCTAAGTGGTAAAAACAGTGGAGCATCTACAGATAACATACTAAAACATATAAAATTTATTAGACCTATTATAGATTATGCAGCTCCAGCATGGATAATTCTGAGGAATAAAATAATTCAAAGCAAACTACAAACAACCCAAAACACACTCCTCACTACTGCATACAGAGTTCCAAGAACAATATCATCTATGTTCATTCACAAATACTCGAACATTTTAACCATACCAGATAGAATTCTACATAGTAAAATAATGTACATTAATAAGAATTGGATGAAAAACGAATTACAATGCGAACTAGACAGGTACATCATACATGATGAAGCTAGTGCTAAAAATCTCTCCATTAAATATCTCTCTTTAAAAAAAAATATATGTATTAAATAATGAACATAATGATAAAAAATATACATACATATATATATATATACATGTATTAAATATTAATAGTAAAAAAAATTCCCACCAACAAACTTGAGATTTTGCTGATAGAATAAAATAATCCCCATATATTAGCCACAATATATGAACATTCCCCTTAAAAATTATCAAAAAATTATTTACTTCTACAATTATAAATACCAATACGTCAAGAACATAAATACGGTTAGGAGAAAGAGATCATAGAGAACCTATACTTCCAGGATATGAACTTTTCTTACCGAAACACTGAGAGACAGACATCAACTAGAGGTTATATTAATTTACTAATATAGTTATTACAGTGAAATATCTACAATAAGATATACTACTTTACTTATACAATTATTACAGTGTAAGATCTACAATAAGATTTATTACTTTACTTAAACAATTATTATAGTGAAATATCTACAGTAAGATATATTATTTTCTAATACAATTATTATTTTGAAATATCAACAATAAGATATATTAATTAACTGATAAAATTATTACAGTGAAATTTTCTACAATAATAAATATTACTTTAGTAATACAAATATTATAGTGAAATATCTGCATAAGATTTATTACTTTATTTGTACAATTATTATAGTGAAATATCTACAATAAGATATATTACTTTTCTTATACAATTATAATCGTAAAATATCGACAATATGATATTTCAGTTTACTAAGACAATCATTATAGTGAAAGAAACAATAAGATAATTTAATTTACTAATACAGTAACTACAGTAAAACATCTACAATAAGATATATTACTTTTCTAGTACAATTATTATAGTGTAAAATCTACAATAATATTTATTACTTCGCTAATGATAATATAGTATAACATCAGCAATTAGATATTACTTCACTAGTACAATTATGATAGTGAAATATCTAGAGTAAGATATATTAATTTAGTAATACAATTATTATCGTGAAATATCTCGAGTAAGATATATTAATTTAGTAACACAATTATTATAGTGAAATATCAACAATAAACATTTTAATTTACTGATACAATAATTATAGTAAAATATCAACAATAAGATATATTAATTTACTAATACAATTATTATAGTAAAATATCAACAATAAGATATATTAATTTACTAATACAATTATTATAGTGAAATGTATACAATAACGTATATTACTTTACTTATACAATTATTAAAGTTAAATATCTGCATAAGATATATTACATTACTAATATAATTATTATAATGATATATCTGCAGTAAGATATATTCATTTACTAATACAGTTATTATAGTGAAATATCTAAAATATGATATATTACTTTACTTACACAATATTTAAAGTGAAATATCTGCATAACATATATTACTTCAACAATTATTACAGGGAAATATCAAGAATAAGATATATTACTTTCATATTAGAATTATTATAATGAAATATCTACAATAAGATATATTACTTTTCTGATACAACTAGTAGAGTGAAATATCAACAATAAGATATATTAATTTTCTAATATAATGATTATAGTGAAATATGTAGAATAAGATATATTACTTTCCTTATACAATTATGAAAGTGAAATATCTACGTTTAAATATATTACTTTACTTATACAGTTATTACAATGACATATCTAGAATAAGATATATTAATTTACTTATACAATTATTACAGTGAAATATCAACAATAGGATATATTAATTTACTAATACAGTTGTTAAGGAGAAAATCTACAATAAGATACACTACTAATAAAACTATTTTTGTGAAATACCTAAATAAGATACATTACTAATACAACTATTATAGTGAGATATTGTAGCAAAATATATTACTTTACTCAGAGAATTATTTTAGTGAAATATCTACAATAACATATAAAACTGTACTTATACAATTATTATAGTGAAATATCAACAATAAAATATATTAATTTACTAATAGAGTTATTATAGTGAATTATCTGCAATAAGAAATATTACTTTAGTAATACAAATATTATGGTGAAATGTTTGCATGAGATTTATTACTTTAGTTATACAATTGCTACCGTGAAATATCTATAATATGATATATTACTTTACTTTTATTATTATTATAGTGAAATATCTCCAATAAGATATATTAATTTACTTATACAATTATAACAGTGAAATATTTACAATAAGATATACTTTACTAATAGAATTATTGTAATGACATACCTAAAATAAGATATATTTCTTTACTTTCACAATTATTATAGTGAAATATCAACAATAAGATATATTTATTTACATATACAATTATTAAAGTAAAATATCTATGTTAAAATATATTACTTTACTTATACAATTATTGCAATGACATATCTACAATAACATATATTAATTTACATATACTATTATTTCAATGAAATATCAACAACAGGATATATTAATTTACCCACACAGTTATGAAGGGGAAAATCTACAATAAGATACATTACTAATACAACTATTATAGTGAAATACATACAATAAGATACATTACTAATACAATTATTATAGTGAGATATTGAAGCAAAATATATTACTTTACTCAGAGAATTATTATAGTCTAACATCTACAATAACATATATCACTTTTTTAATACAATTATTATGGTGAAATAACCACAATAAGATAAATTACTTTACTAATAAAATTATTATAATGAAATATGTACAATAAGATATGTTACTTTTCTAATGCAATTATTACAGTGAAATATCTAGCACAAGATTTATTACTTCACTTACACAATTATTACTGTGAAATATCTACAATAAGATATATTACTTTACTTTTACAATTATTATAGTGAAATATCTGCAATAAGATATATTACTTTACTAATATGATTATTATAGTGAAATATCTATAATAAAATATATTACTTTACTTATAGAATTTTTAAAGTGAATTACCTGCATAAGATATATTACTTTACTATTGCAATTATTGCAGTGAAATATCAACAATAAAAAAATTTTAATTTACTAAAACAATTATTATAGTGAAATATCTACAATAAGATGTAATAATTTAGTAATTTCAATTATTATATTGAAATATCTACAATAAGATGTAATAATTTAGTAATTTCAATTATTATATTGAAATATCTACAATAAGATGAAAAATTTAGTAATTTCAATTATTATATTGAAATATCTACAATACGATATATTAATTTACGCATACAATTATTACAGTGAAATATCTACAATAAGATATATTACTTTACTTTTACAATTATTATTGTGAAATATCAACAATAAGATATATTTATTAACATATACAATTTGTATAGTAAAATATCTGCATAAGATGTATTACTTTATTTATACAATTATTACAGTGAAATATTTACGTTAAAATATATTACTTTTCTAATACAACTAGTAGAGTGAAATATCAACAATAAGATATATTAATTAACTGATACAATTATTATTGTGAAATATCTACAATAAGATATATTGCTTTACTAATAGAATTATTATAGTAAATATCTACCACAAGATATATTACTTTACTTTTACAATTATTATAGTGAAATATCTGGAATAAGATATATTACTTTTGTAATACAATTATTATAGTGAAATATCAAAAATAAAAGATATTAATTTACTAACACAATTATTATAGTCAAATATCTACAATATGATATATTACTTTACCAATAGAATTTTTAAAGTGAATTATCTGCATAACATATATTATTTTAATAATGCAATTATTATACTGAAATATCTGCATTATGATATTTAATTTACTTATACAATTATTATAGTGAGATGTTGTAAAATATATTACTTTGCTAAGAGAATTAATATAGTGAAACATCTACAATAACATATGTTACTTTTCTAATACAATTATTATGGTGAAATATCTACAATAACATATAAAACTGTACTTATACAATTATTATAGTGAAATGTCAACAATAAAATATATTAATTTATTATTACAGTTAATAGTGAATTATCTGCAATAAGATATATTACTTTAGTAATACAAATGTTATAGTGAAATATTTGCATGAGATTTATTACTTTACTTATACAATTGTTGCTGTGAAATATCTATAAGATGATATATTACTTTACTTTTAGTATTATTATAGAGAAATATCTGCAATAAGATATTTTAATTTACTGATGCAATTATTACAGTGAAATATCTACAATAAGATGTATTAATTTAGTTATACAACTATAACAGTAAAATATCTACAATAAGATATACTTTACTAATAGAATTATTGTAGTGACATATCTAAAATAAGATATATTACTTTACTTGCACAATTATTTGAGTAAAATATCTACGTTAAAATATATTACTTTACTTATACAATTAGTACAATGACATATCTACAATAACATTTATTAATTTACTTAAACAATTATTAGAATGACATATCTACAATAACATATAATAATTTACTTATACAATTATTTCAGTGAAATATCAAAAATAGGATATATTAGTTTACCCACACAGTTATTAATGGGTAAATCTACAACAAGATACATTACTAATACAATTATTATAGTGAGATATTGTAGCAAAATATATTACTTTACTCAGAGAATTATTATAGTGAAACATCTACAATAACATATATTAATTTTCTAATACAATTATTATGGTGAAATAACCACAATAATATAAATTACTTTACTTATAGAATTATTACAGTGAAATAAGTACAATGAGATATGTTACTTTTCTAATGTAATTATTATAGTGAAATATCTACAATAAGATATAAAACTTTACTTATACAATTATATAGTGAAATATCTACAGTAAGATATATTACTTTTCTAATACAATTATTATGGTGAATTATCAACAATAAGATATATTTATTTCCTAATACATTTATAATAGTGATATTTGTAGAACAAGAAATATTACATTATTAATAATAACATTATAGTGAAATATCTGCATAAGATATATTTCTGTACTAATGCAATTATTGCAGTGAAATATCTACAATAAGATATATTACTTTACTTTTAGAAATATTATTGTGAAGTATCAACAATAAGATATATTTATTAACATATACAACTTGTATAGTAAAATATCTGTATAAGATGTATTACTTTATTTATACAATTATTACAGTGAAATATTTACGTTAAAATATATCACTTTACAAATAGAATTTTTAAAGTAAATTATCTGCATAAGATATACTACTTTACTTATACAATTATTGTAGTGAAATATCAACAATAAGATATATTACTTTTCTAATACAACTAGTAGAGTGAAATATCAACAATAAGATATATTAATTAACTGATACAAATATTATAGTAAGATATCTGCATAAAATTTATTACTTTATTTTAACAATTATTATAGTGAAATATCTACAATAAGATGTAATAATTTAGTAATTTCAAATATTATATTGAAATATCTACAATACGATATATTAACTTACGCATACAATTATTACAGTGAAATATCTACAATAAGATATATTACTTTACTTTTACAATTATTATTGTGAAATATCAACAATAAGATATATTTATTTACATATACAATTTGTACCGTAAAATATCTCCAAAAGATATATTACTTTTCTAATACAACTAGTAGAGTGAAATATCAACAATAACATATATTAATTAACTGATACAATTATTACAGTGAAATATCAACAATAAAATATATTAATTTACTAATAAAGTTATTATAGTGAATTATCTGCAATAAGAAATATTACTTTAGTAATACAAATATTATAGTGAAATATTTGCCTGAGATTTTTTACTTTACTTATACAATTATTACTGAGAAATATCTATAATATATTATATTACTTTACTTTTACTATTATTATAGAGAAATATCTACAATATAATATATTACTTTACCAATAGAATTTTAAAGTGAATAATCTGCATAAGATATATTATTTTAATAATGCAATTATTATACTGAAATATCTGCATTATGATATTTAATTTATTTATACAATTATTATAGTGAAATATCTACAATAAAATATATTGCTTTACTTATACAATTATTATAGTGAGATATTGAAGCAAAATATATTACTTTACTCAGAGAACTATTATAGTCAAACATCTAGAATAACATATATTACTTTTTAATGCAATTATTATGGTGAAATAACCACAATAAGATAAATTACTTTACTAATAAAATTATTAAGGTGAACTATCAACAATAAGGTATATTAATTTACTAACACAGTTATAATAGTGAAATATGTAGAACAAGAAATATTACTTTAGTAATACAAATATTATAATGAAATATCTGCATCAGATTTATTACTTCACTTACACAATTATTACTGTGAAATATCTGCAATAAGATATATTACTTTACTTTTACAATTATTATAGTGAAATATCTGCAATAAGATATATTACTTTACTAATATGATTATTATAGTGAAATATCTATAATAGATATTTTACTTTACTAATGCAATTATTGCAGTGAAATATCAACAATAAAAAATTTTAATTCACTAAAACAATTATTATAGTGAAATATCTACAATAAGATATATTGCTTTACTAATAGAATTATTATAGTAAATATCTACCACAAGATATATTACTTTACTTTTACAATTATTATAGTGAAATATCTGGAATGAGATATATTACTTTTGTAATACAATTATTATAGTGAAATATCAAAAATAAAAGATATTAATTTACTAACACAATTATTATACTCAAATATCTACAATATGATATATTACTTTACCAATAGAATTTTTAAAGTGAATTATCTGCATAAGATATATTATTTTAATAATGCAATTATTATACTGAAATATCTGCATTATGATAATTAATTTACTAATACAATTATTATAGTGAAATATCTACAATAAGATATATTGCTTTACTTATACAATTATTATAGTGAGATGTTGTAAAATATATTACTTTGCTAAGAGAATTATGATAGTGAAACATCTACAATAACATATGTTACTTTTCTAATACAATTATTATGGTGAAATATCTACAATAACATATAAAACTGTACTTATACAATTATTATAGTGAAATATCAACAATAAAATATATTAATTAACTGATACAATTATTACAGTGAAATATCAACAATAGGACATATTAATTTACTAATACAGTTATTATAGTTTAAAATCTACAATAAGATACATTACTAATACAATTATTGTAGCGAGATATTGTTGTAAAATATATTACTTTACTATGAAAATTATTATAGTGAAACATCGACTATAACATATATTACTTTTCTAATACAATTATTATGGTGAAATATCTACAATGGTATATAAAACTGTACTTATACAATTATTATAGTGAAATATCAAGAATAAAATATATTAATTTACTAATAAAGTTATTATAGTGAATTATCTGCAATAAGAAATATTACTTTAGTAATACAAATATTATAATGAAATATTTGCCTGAGATTTATTACTTTAGTTATACAATTGTTACTATGAAATATCTATAATATGTTATATTACTTTCCTTTTACTATTATTATAGAGAAATATCTGCAATAAGATATTTTAATTTACTGATTCAATTATTACAGTGAAATATCTAGAATAAGATGTATTAATTTAGTTATACAACTATTACAATGAAATACCTACAATAAGATATACTTTACTAATAGAATTATTGTAGTGACATATCTATAATAAGATATATTACTTTACTTATAGAATTTTTAAAGTGAATTATCTGCATGAGTTATATTACTGTACTAATGCAAATATTGCAGTGAAATATCTACAATAAGATATATTAATTTACGTATACAATTATTACAGTGACATATCTACAATAAGATATATTACTTTACTTTTACAATTATTATTGTGAAATATCAACAATAAGATATATTTATTAACTGATACAATTATTATAGTGAAATATCTACAATAAGATATATTGCTTTACTAATAGAATTATAATAGTATATATCTACCACAAGATATATTACTTTACTTTTACAATTATTATAGTGAAATATCTGCAATAAGATATATTACTTTACCAATAGAAATTTTAAAGTGAATTATCTGCATAAGATATTTTATTTTAATAATGCAATTATTATACTGAAATATCTGCATTATGATATTTAATTTACGAATACAATTATTATAGTGAAATATCTACAATAAGATATATTGCTTTACTTATACAATTATTATAGTGAAATATCTACAATAAGATATATTGCTTTACTTATACAATTATTATAGTGAAATATCTACATTAAGATATATTGCTTTACTTATACAATTATTATAGTGAGATGTTGTAAAATATATTACTTTGCTAAGAGAATTATTATAGTGAAACATCTACAATAAAATATGTTACTTTTCTAATACAATTATTATGGTGAAATATCTACAATAACATATAAAATTGTACTTATACAATTATTATAGTGAAATATCAACAATAAAATATATTAATTTACTATTACAGTTATTATAGTGAATTATCTGCAATAAGATATATTACTTTAGTAATACAAATATTATAGTGAAATATTTGCATGAGATTTATTACTTTACTTATACAATTGTTGGTGTGAAATATCTATAATAAGATATATTACTTTACTTTTACTATTCTTATAGTGAAATATCTGCAATAAGATATTTTAATTTACTGATGCAATTATTACAGTGAAATATCTACAATAAGATGTATTAATTTAGTTATACAACTATTACAGTGAAATACCTACAATAAGATATACTTTACTAATAGAATTATTGTAGTGACATATCTAAAATAAGATATATTACTTAACTTGCACAATTATTAGAGTAAAATATCTACGTTAAAATATATTACTTTACTTATACAATTAGTACAATGACATATCTACAATAACATATAATAATTTACTTATACAATTATTTCAGTGAAATATCAAAAATAGGATATATTATTTACCCACACAGTTATTAATAGGTAAATCTACGATAAGATACATTACTAATACAATTATTATAGTGAGATATTGTAGCAAAATATATTACTTTACTCAGAGAATTATTATAGTGAAACATCTACAATAACATATATTACTTTTCTAATACAATTATTATGGTGAAATAACCACAATAATATAAATTACTTCACTAATAGAATTATTACAGTCAAATAAGTACAGTAAGATATGTTTCTTTTCTAATGCAATTATTATAGTGAAATATCTACAATAAGATATAAAACTTTACTTTTACAATTATTATAGTGAAGTATCTGCAATAAGATATATTACTTTTCTAATACGATTATTATAGTGAAATATCTATAATAAGATATATTACTTTACTTATAGAATTTTTAAAGTGAATTCCCTGCATAAGATATATTTCTGTACTAATGCAATTATTGCAGTGAAATATCTACAATAAGATATATTAATTTACGTATACAATTATTACAGTGACATATCTACAATAAGATATATTACTTTTCTTTTACAATTATTATTGTGAAATATCAACAATAAGATATATTTATTAACATATACAATTTGTATAGTAAAATATCTGTATAAGATGTATTACTTTATTTATACAATTATTACAGTGAAATATTTACGTTAAAATATATCACTTTACTAATAGAATTTTTAAAGTAAATTATCTGCATCAGATATATTACTTTACTTATACAATTATTGTAGTAAAATATCAACAATAAGATATATTAATTAACTGATACAAATATTATAGTGAAATATCTGCATAAAATTTATTACTTTATTTTAACAATTATTATAGTGAAATATCTACAATAAGATGTAATAATTTAGTAATTTCAATTATTATATTATAATATCTACAATACGATATATTAATTTACGCATACAATTATTACAGTGAAATATCTACAATAAGATATATTTCTTTACTTTTACAATTATTATTGTGAAATATCAACAATAAGATATATTTATTTACATATACAATTTGTACCGTAAAATATCTCCATAAGATATATTACTTTTCTAATACAACTAGTAGAGTGAAATATCAACAATAACATATATTAATTAACTGATACAATTATTACAGTGAAATATCAACAATAGGACATATTAATTTACTAATACAGTTATTATAGTTTAAAATCTACAATAAGATACATTACTAATACAATTATTGTAGCGAGATATTGTTGTAAAATATATTACTTTACTATGAAAATTATTATAGTGAAACATCGACTATAACATATATTACTTTTCTAATACAATTATTATGGTGAAATTTCTACAATGGCATATAAAACTGTACTTATACAATTATTATAGTGAAATATCAACAATAAAATATATTAATTTACTAATAAAGTTATTATAGTGAATTATCTGCAATAAGAAATATTACTTTAGTAATACAAATATTATAGTGAAATATTTGCCTAAGATTTATTACTTTACTTATACAATTGTTGCTGTGAAATATCTATAATATATTATATTACTTTACTTTTACTATTATTATAGTGAAATATCTGCAATAAGATATTTTAATATACTGATACAATTATAGTAGTGAAATATCTACAATGAGATGTATTAATTTATTTATAAATAATTACAGTGAAATATCTACAATAAGATATACTTTACTAATAGAATTACTGTAGTGACATATCTAAAATAAGATATATTACTTTACTTTCAGTATTATTAGAGTAAAATATCTACGTTGAAATATATTACTTTACTTATACAATTATTACAATGACATATCTACAATAACATATATTAATTTACCCACACATTTATTAAGGGGGAAATCTAGAATAAGATACATTACTAATACAATTATTATAGTGAGATATTGTAGCAAAATATATTACTTTACTAACAGAATTATTATACTGAAATATTTACGTTAAAATATATTACTTTACTAATAGAATTTTTAAAGTCAATTATCTGCATGAGATATATTACTTTAGTTATACAATTATTGTAGTGAAATATCAACAATAAGATATATTACTTTTCTAATACAACTAGTAGAGTGAAATATCAACAATAAGATATAATAATTAACTGATACAATTATTATAGTGAAATATCTACAAAAAGAAATATTACTTTACTAATACAAATATTATAGTAAAATATCTGCATAAGATTTATTAGTTTATTTGTACAATTATTATAGTGAAATATCTATAATAAGATATATTACTTTTCTAATACAATTGTAATAGTAAAATATCCACAATATGATATATCAGTTTACTAAGACAATTATTATATTGAAAGCAACAATACGATAATTTAATTTACTAATGCAGTTACTACAGTAAAATATCTACAATAACATATATTACTTTTCTGGTACAATTATTACAGTGTAAAATCTACAATAATATTTATTACTTTACTAATGAGAATATAGTATAACATCAGCAATAAGATATTACTTCACTGGTATAATTATGATAGTGAAATATCTAGAGTAAGATATATTAATTTAGTAATACAATTATTATCGTGAAATATCTGGAGTAAAATATATTAATTTACTTACACAACTATTATTGTGAAATATGAACAATGAACATTTTAATTTACTGATACAATAATTATAGTCAAATATCAACAATAAGATATATTAATTTACTAATACACTTATTATGGTGAAATATATATAATAACGTATATTACTTTACTTATACAATTATTAAAGTTAAATATCTGCATAAGATATATTACATTACTAATATAATTATTAGTCAAATATCTGCAATAAAATATATTGATTTACTAATACAGTTGTTATAGTGAAATATCTAAAATATGATATATTACTTTCCTTATACAATTATTGAAGTGAAATATCTGCATAAAATATATTACATTAATATTAGAATTATTATATTGAAATATCTACAATAAGGTATATTACTTTTCTGATACAACTAGTAGAGTGAAATATCAACAATAAGATATATTAATTTTCTAATATAATGATTATAGTGAAATATGTAGAATAAGATATATTACTTTCCTTATACAATTATTAAATTGAAATATCTACGTTAAAATATATTACTTTACTTATACAATTATTACAATGACATATCTACAAGAAGATATATTAATTTATTTATACAATTATTACAGTGAAATATGAACAATAGGATATATTAATTTACTAATACAGTTGTTAAGGAGAAAATCTACAATAAGATACACTACTAATACAACTATTATAGTGAGATATTGTAGCAAAATATATTACTTTACTAAGACAATTATTATAGTGGAATATCTAAAATAACATATATTACTTTTCTAATGCAATTATCATGGTGAAATATCTACAATAAGATATGTTACTTTTCTAATGTAATTATTATAGTGAAGTACTTACAATAAGATATAAAACTTTACTTATACAATTATTATAGTGAAATATCTACAGTGAGATAAATTACTTTTATAATACAATTATTATAGTGAAATATCAACAATAAGATATATTAATTTACTAATACAATTATTATAGTGAAATATCTACAAAAAGAAATATTACTTTACTATTAGAAATATTATTGTGAAATATCAGTATCAGATTTAATACTTTACTTATATAATTATTACTGTAAAATATGTACAATAGGATATATTACTTTACTTTTACAATTATTATCGTGAAATATCTGCAATAAGATATATTAATTTACTCACACAATTATTACAGTGAAATATCTACAATAAGATATATCACTTTTCTAATACGATTATTATTGTGAAATATCAACAATCAGATATATTTATTCACACATACAATTATTATAGTAAAATATCTGCATAAGATTTATTTCTTTACCTATATAATTATTAGTGTGAAATATCTACAATAAGATATATTACTTTACAAATAGAATTATTTTAGTAAAATATCTACCAAAAGATATATTACTTTACTTTTACAATTATTATAGTAAAGTATCTGCAATAAGGTATATTACTTTTCTAATGACATTATTATAGTGAAATATCAACAATAAGAGTTATTAATTTACTAACAGGATTATTATAGTGAAATATCTACCATAAGATATAAAACTTTTCTAATAAAATTATTATAGTGAAATATCAAAAATAAGAAATATTACTTTATTAATGCAATTATTATAATGAAATATCTGCATAAGATTTATTTGTTTACCTATATAATTATTAGTGTGAAATATCTGCAATAAGATATTTGAATTTTCTGATACAATTATTATAGTGAAATATCTACAATAAGATGTATTAATTTAGTTATACAATTATTACAGTGAAATATCTACAATAAGATATACTTTACTAATAGAATTACTCTAGTGACATATCTAAAATAATATATATTGCTTTACTTTCACTATTATTAGAGTAATATATCTACGTTAAAATATATTACTTTACTTATACAATTATTACAATGACATATCTACAATAAGATATTATAATTTATTTATACAATTATTACAGTGAAATATGAACAATAGGATATATTAATTTATTAATACAGTTGTTAAGGAGAAAATCTACAATAAGATACACTACTAATACAACTATTATTGTGAAATACCTACAGTAAGATACATTACTAATACAACTATTATAGTGAGATATTGTTGCAAAATATATTACTTTTCTAAAATAATTATTATAGTGAAATATGAACAATAAGATATATTAATTTCCTAATACAATTATTATAGTAAAATATCTACAAAAAGATATATTACAATACTTATACAAATATTAAAGTGAAATATCTGCATGAGATTTATTATTTATACAATTATTATAGTGAAATATCTCCAATAAGATATATTAATTTACTAATACAATTATTACACTTAAATATCAACAATAAAATATATTAAGTTACTAAAACAGTTATTGTAGTGAAATATCTACAAAAGAAATATTACTTTAGTAATATAATTATTACAGTGAAATAAAGACAATAAGATATTTTAATTTACAAATACAATTATTAAAGTGAAATATCTAGAACAAGATGTATTACTTCATTAATAGAATTATTATAATATCATTGGGAAATAACAAGAATAACATATATTAATTTACTAATACAATTATTATAGTGAAATGTCACAATAAAATATATTAATTTACTAAAGCAGTTATTATAGTGAAATATCTACAACAAGAAATATTACTTTAGTAACACAATTATTACAGTGAAATAAAGAGAATAAGATATATTAATTTACTAACACAATTATTATAGTGAAATATCTACAAGAAGAAATATTACTTTAGTAACACAATTATTACAGTGAAATAAAGACAATAAGATATATTAATTTACTAATACAATTATGATAGCGAAATATCTCCAATAAGATATATTAATTTACTAATACAATTATTACAGTAAAATATCTACAATAAGATATAATCATTTACTAATTTCAATTAATATAGTGAAATATGTACAACAAGATATTTTAATTTACTAATACAATTATTATAGTGAAATATTTACAATAAGATATATTAATTTACTAATACCATTATT
This sequence comes from Tachypleus tridentatus, assembly GCF_004210375.1. Lineage (NCBI taxonomy): Eukaryota > Metazoa > Arthropoda > Merostomata > Xiphosura > Limulidae > Tachypleus > Tachypleus tridentatus. The sequence goes on along the minus strand of NC_134833.1, from coordinate 3,629,368 downwards.
ATTGCAAAATATAAACAATAGGATATATTAATTTACTAATACAGTTACTAGAGTGAAATATCTACAATAAGATATATTACTTTTGTTGTACTATTATAAAAGTGAAATATCTACAATAAGATATATTACTTTTGTTGTACTATTATAAAAGTGAAATATCTGTAGTAAGATATATTAATTTAGTTATACAATTATTATAGTGATATATCAAGAATAAGATATATTAATTTACAAATACAATTATTAAAGTGAAATATCTGTATAAAATATATTACTTTATTAATAGAATTATTATAGTGAAATATCTACAATAACATATTATACATTATTCATACAATTATTATAGTGAAATATCTATAATAATATATATTACTTTTCTAATACAATTATAATTGGGAAATAACAAGAATAAGATATATTAATTTACTAATACAATTATTATAGTGAAATGTCAACAATAATATATATTAATTTACTAAAAAGATTATTACAGTGAAATATCTACAATAAGAAATATTACTTTAGTAATACAATTATTACAGTGAAATAAAGACAATATGATATTTTAATTTACAAATATAATTATTAAAGTGAAATATCTAGAATAAGATATATTACTTGATTACTAGAATTATTATAATAAAATATCTACCATAAGATATATTACTTTACTTTTAAAATTATAAAAGTAAAATATCTGCAATTATATATATTAATCTACTAACACAATTATTATAGTGAAATATCAGCAATAAGATATGTTAATTTACTGATACAATTATTACACTGAAATATCAACAATAGGATATATTAATTTACTACTACAGTTATTACAGTGTAAAATATACAATAAAATACATTAGTAATAGAATTATTATAGTGAGATATTGTAGTAAAATATATTACTTTACTAAGAGAATTATTAGAGTGAAACATTTCACAATAACATATATTACTTTTCTAATACAGTTACTATGGTGAAATATCCACAATAAGATAAATGACTTTACTAATAGAATTATTACTGGAAAATATCTACAACATGATATATTACTTTACTAATACAATTATTAAGAGAGAAATATCTGCAATAAGATATATTACTTTTCCAATAGTATTATTATAGTGAAATATCAACAATAAGATATATTAATTTAGAAATGCAATTATTATAGTGAAATTCCTACAATAAGATATAAAAAGTTACTGATACAGTTATTATAGTGAAATATCTATAATAAGATATATTACTTTTCTAATGCAATTATTATAGTGAAATTCCTACAATAAGATATAAAAAGTTACTGATACAATTATTATAGTGAAATATCTACAATAAAATATATTACTTTTCTAATACAATTATTACAGTGGAATATCAACAACAAGATATATTAATTTACTAATACAATTATTATAGTGAAATATCAACAAGACAATATGTTAATTTACTGATACAGTTATTATAGTGAAATATCTACAATAAGAAATATTACTTTAGTAATAGAAATATTATAATGCAATATCGACAATAACATATATTACTTTACTAATTCAATTATTATACTGAAATATATACCATAAGATATATTAATTATTCTAATACAGTTATTTTAGTGAAATATCTACAATAAGATATATTGATTTACTTATGCAGTTATTGTAGTGAAATCTCTACAATAAGATACATTAGTAATTCAATTATTATAGTGAGATATCTGCAGTGAGATATATTACTTTACTAATAGAATTATTTTTGTGAAATATCTGCAATGAGATATATTACTTTACTAATATAATTATTACAGTGAAATATCTACAATAAGATATATTACTTTACTAATACCATTATTATAGTGAAATACCTACAGTAAGATATATTACATTTTAAGAACTTTAACATCTTGTGTTGTATAAATGACAGTTGAACACAAATATGCCTTTCTGTGGAAGAAGGTGTGAAATCATAGGATGGCAAACGTATTGATACAATGTTTATAAAGTCATCACTAAAAGAGTTGGATGAAATCTCAACATGAACAATAAGTATGTCTAATACATGAGAAGATTACTGCAGGTATTAAAGGTAAGTCTGATACATGAGACGATTACTACAGATATTACATTTGTCAGTTTACAACTCATATTAATTTAAGAATCACAGAATTTCTAAAAGGAAAAATAACCAAAAGTTGGGATGTAAGTGTTTGTTCTAGGTGCACACTGATGAAAGAATTTCAAAAGTTGAGCAAGTATGAGTGTCAGCCATTTGTGTCCTTTCTTTATTACAAAAAGGTTAGTTTGTGAAGTCCACCTGTAGTGAAAAATATTTTTCATGTTAACAAAAATATGATAACTACTAAAATGAAATGAGCTGTGGGAGTTTTTTGGTAGATATGACTAGTGCATTAGATAAAAATGGGTACTTTTGGTGTTCCTGAATTTATATAGAAAGTAACTTACGATATTACACATAGTACTGCAGGAGAAATGGAGAAAGTAGGTATAGCAGTTCTCAGATTACAAAATTAGAATATACACAAATGAATCAGTCATCTCTTCATGTTATTTTAATAAAGGATCCCAAATATCTACTTATACATCACATAGATCCCTTGCTTCCTAAACCAAATTAGATACCACATCTATAAACCCAAACAGAAACAATGGCTTTTATTTTATAATTTTGAAACAAACTCCAGCAAACCTCTAACTGTTGCATGATATTCGAGGAGAAATATAAAAACTTCAACCTGTCTCAAACAGTTTGTAAAATGAAGAAAATAGTACCAGTCACTCCAACTCCACACACCTTCAAAGGAAACAACTTTGATAAAAAGTTGTATAAAGCTTTGTTAAATTATAATAAAACAGTTTTATACTTTAAAGAACCACAAAAGAAGAAAGGTTGAGGATTCCACATGTGGATTAAGAGAGGCCAGAACAGGGTTTAAATGGTGGAAGCATATTTCACATTGTACAAAGGTTGCATATAAGCTGGTATCTTAATAGACTTAAGTTGGAATAGAATGTACAGTTAAAGTGAAAAGAAGTTTCCTTAATAATATGAAGGTGAAAGTGTTAACTACATTATATGGTCAAATGTATGTGGGCACCCCTTCTAATTAGTAGGTTTGGCTATTTCAGCCATACCCATTGTTAACAGGTGTATAAAATCAAGCATATAGCCATGCAATCTCCATAAACAAACATTGGCAGTAGAATGGGTCATACTGAAGAGCTCAGTGACTTTTAATGTGGCACTGTCATACGATGCCACCTTTCCAACAAGTCAGTTCGTCAAAAATCTGCCCTGCTAGAGCTGCCCCTTCAACTGTAAGTGCTGTTATTGTGAAGTGGAGATGTCTAGGAGCAATAACAGCTCAGCCACGAAGTGGTAGGCCACACAAACTCACAGAATGGGACCGTCGAGTTCTGAAGCATGTAGTGCATAAAAATCGCCTTTCCACAGTGTCAACACTCACTACCGAGTTCCAAACTGTCCTGGAAGCAACATCAGTACAAGAGCTGTTTGTTGGGAGCTTCATAAAATGGGTTTCCATGGCCAAGCAGCCACACACAAGCCTAACATCACTATGTGCAATGCCAAGTGTTGGCTGAAGTGGTGTAAAACACACTACCATTAGACTCTGGAATAGTGGCAATGCTTTCTCAGGAGTGATTAATCACATTTCACTATCTGACAGTCTGACAGACGAATCTGGGTTTGGCAGATGCCAGAAGAACGCTACCTGCCTGAATGTATAGTGTCAATTGTAAAGTTTTGTGCAAGAGGAATAATGGTCTGGGGCTGTTTTTTCATGGTTTGGGCTAGACTCTTTACTTCAAGTGAAGGAAAATCGTAATGCTACAACATACAATAACATTCTAAAGAATTGTGTGCTTTCAACAATGTGACAACAGTTTGGGAAAGGCTCTTTTTTGTTTCAGCCAAACAATGCTCCCTTGCACAAAAAGAGATCCATGAAGACATGGTTTGTCGAGGTGGGTGTGGAAAAACTCGACTGGTCTGCACACAGCTTTGACCTCAACCCTATCAAACACCTTTGAGATAAACTGGAATGCCAATTGCGAGCCAGATCTTTTCGTCCGACATCAGTGCCCGACCTCACTAATGCTCTTGTAGCTGAATAGGAGTGAATGCCCAGAGCCATGGTGCAAAATCTTGTGAAAAGCCTTCCCAGAAGAGTGGAGGCTGTTATAACAGCAAAGGGGTGACCAACTCCATATGAATGCTCATGGTATTGGAATGAGATGTTCAACAAGCACATATGGGTGTGACGGTCGTGTGTCCACATAGTTTTGGCCATGTAGTGTATATAGAGATGAGAAAATATGGTAAAAATACCATTTTGGATAGTTAACTGTAGCTTGTAACACAAATATGTTCATAAAGAGATGACACTGTAACTTTGAAATTTTTTTTACATATCAAGTATGTTTACTATAAAATTATTTACTTACCCAAGCTATAACACTGAACATTTTTATGTCTACAGGATAACCCATTAACTTCCCATCTACTAAAGTCAGGGAATGACATGTTGCTAAGGCATGGATTAAAGTGGAAGGAAGTGAGTGAGGATTGCCAGGAGTAAAAGTAGGTTGAAACCTGTAAAACAAACAAAGTTAACTTAGGTTTAAACATAATGAAAATATGAAATATATGTTGAAACCTGTAAAAAACAAAGTTAAATTAGGTTTAAACATAATTAAAATATGAAATATATGTTGAAACCTGTAAAACAAACAAAGATAAAACTGTGTTTGAACATAATTAAAATATGAAATATACGTCAAAACCTGTAAAACAAACAAAGTTAAAACTGTGTTTGAACATAAGAAAAATATGAATGACACCTGTTATCTAAATGAAGTCTGTAAAATAAAAAAAGCGTGAAATGTGTCAGGAAGCCTGTGACATATAAACAAAGAGTAAACTGTGTGAAGAAACCTGTAACATAAAGTGTGAACTACGTACAGAAGTCTGTGGCATAAAGAGTATGCTATGTGAGGAAGTCAATAACCTTTTAATAAAGTTGAAATACATGAGGAATCCTGTAACATCCAAACAAAGAGTAAACTGTGTGAAGAAACCTGTAACATAATAACAGTGTGAACTATGTATAAAAGTCTGTAGTATAAAAAGTAAGATATGTAAGGAAGTCTATAACATATAAACAAAGAGTAAACTGTATCAAGAACACTGTAACATAAACATAGTGTGAACTATGTATAGAAATCTCTAGCATAAAGAGTAAGATATGTAAGAGATATAGAGATAAAGTTTCATAACTTATTACTTCTAACTGGGCATTCGGTTATGGATCTGTTACTGAACGTACAGTTCAGTGTTGGTTCCAAGGGTTTCAGCATAGACATGAAAGTCTTAAAGACCATGTACGTCGTGGAAGGAAGCCATCCTTAGATGAAAACATATTAAGGGAAGCAGTTAAGACAGACTCTTGCAGAACAGTACATGAGCTTGCAGAAAAGCTAGGCACAAGCGAATCAAGCATTGTCAACCACCTGAGTGTGATTGGGAAGAAGAAAAAGTAAGATAGGTTGCATGAGCTGACTGAAAACCAACAAAATATGAGATTTGTCAAGGATGACGCTCCAAAAATTGAACAAATTTGGTATCGAGGTTCTGCGTCATCTACCTTATTCCACCGACATTTCCTCTACAGATTTTCATTTTTCCAAGCACTCTGACAACGTTTTGAACAATAAATGCTTTTAAACCAAGCAGCTGCAGAAGAAACTTTAAGGAAATTTACTAACCATACAAACTCTAATTTCTACACCAGAGGCATAAACAGCATTGTTACACGTTGGCAAAAGTGTGTTGAAGTAAATGACACTTATTTTAATTAAAACATGTTTTAAAACACTGGTTTATACTTTTCCAAACTTTGCAGTTTAAAAACAACATTTATTTATGGACAACCTTATAATTCCATCCAGTTTCCTTCATCTCATTTAAAATAAAAAATTTGGTTTACATTCTGCCAGACCTCTTACAGTTGGTGTTATTTCTATAGTTATCTGAGAATACACAGCTATTTAGATGTGATGAAACTTATTATTCAATACACTTACTAGTTGACTACAAGTAATAAAGTCATATGAATGTCTCTGTGTGTCTCTTGTACATAACCTTTTTATTAAAGATCTCACAAGGTGATGTGTGCACTCTTTTGTTTGAAAAACAATAAAATAACAAAATTACTTATGACTGTAATACCTGAGATCCTGGACTGGGATTATTCCAGCTAAGTCAAGGTTGTCTTCAGTTAGTGTTCCAGTCTGTAAGAATAAATATTTGTGCAGTAATTCACATGTACCTTGCTAAATGTTAAAATACTCATTAAATGCTGTGTGAAATCCTAGAAAAATGTCATATTTATTCAGTATTTATCCATTAAAGTTAACAATAGAATAAAGAAGGAAAATCATAGTTTTATCTGTTAGTTTACAATTGTTTTAACAGAAAAACAGTTTTCTTACAGTATGCCTACATTCTTTATTAAGTGATTTTTGGAACTACTAATATAATTTGAGAGAGAAAACACTAACGTTAATGTATTTATAAGCAACTGACATTTCAACCTCAACCGTTTTCAATCAATTCCTTACATCAACAGAAATTTTGTGTATATTTTGGTGATATAACAACTTCTTTATACCTTATCAAAACAAACAACGTCTAAACCTCCTGCAAAATTGATATGGCCAGAATTTAGACAGAAGATATCATGAGTCCTGAGTCTTCGCTGGCCATGGGCATTAATACTTGTCATGACAGCAGGCAGAAGAGGTGGAACAACAAACGTGGCAACATCCACGACAAGAATTACTACATTTTTGGCACTAGCCTATCATTAAAAACAAAAAAAAAATTCTGACTTTCATAACACCAATCTTACAAAATATTTATACAAATATTTCAAATCACCCAGAATATAATGTTAATATTACCAAATATTATTCTAAATAATAAAATAAATATTTTGATGTACAATAGATTTAACCTTCTTATAGTTCATGCATAATTGTGGATATAAATTGAGTACAGGTACATCAATTAAAAGTTTAAAAGGGTAGCTAACAAGAACATTCTTATTATGTTTATAGAACACAATTTAAACAACAACAATTAAAAACTTGTAATCTTACAAGTGGTGTGTAAGAAGAATACAGTCTTGACAAGTAATCTATGTTCTAAGATTCAGTGAAGATATCAATAAATAACCCTCTCTATTCTCTCTCAGTTAAACATTAAAAGATAGTCACTCGTTATGACATTGTTTTAGTAACACTGATACATCACATGATCTTATCTCCAATAAACTCATTTTTACATAACCACAAACATTATCATAAAACCCTCTCACTCTCGTCTTTAGGTACATGTCAAACTGATTCTTTATGTAATCAAAGAAGGTCAAACACTCAACAAACCATCATCTTATTAATAAAGTGACACACATTATCATATAAAACTCTAGCTCTGGTCTCTAGGTAACTGTCAAATTGATTCTGTATGTAATCAAAGAAGGTCAAACACTCAACAAACTATTATCTCATTAATAAAGTGACCAACATTATCATAAAAAGTTCTAACTCTGGTTTCTAGGTAACTGTCAAACTGGTTCTCTATTAAATCAAACAAGGTCAAACATTCAAAAGGACATCTCTTATTAATAAAGTGACCAACATTATCATAAAAAGTTCTAACTCTGGTTTCTAGGTAACTGTCAAACTGGTTCTCTATTAAATCAAACAAGGTCGAACATTCAACAGAACATCATCTTATTAATAAAGTGACCAACATTATCATAAAAAGTTCTAACTCTGGTTTCTAGGTAACTGTCAAACTGGTTCTCTATTAAATCAAACAAGGTCGAACATTCAACAGAACATCATCTTATTAATAAAGTGACAAACTTTATCATAGAAAGTAACTGTCAAATTGGTTCAGTATTTAATCAAACAAGGTCAATCATTCAACAGGACATCTCTTATTAATAAAGTGACAACATTATCATAAAAAGTTCTAACTCTGGTTTCTAGGTAACTGTCAAACTGGTTCTCTATTAAATCAAACAAGGTCGAACATTCAACAGAACATCATCTTATTAATAAAGTGACAAACTTTATCATAGAAAGTAACTGTCAAATTGGTTCAGTATTTAATCAAACAAGGTCGAACATTCAACAGAACATCATCTTATTAATAAAGTGACAAACTTTATCATAGAAAGTAACTGTCAAATTGGTTCAGTATTTAATCAAACAAGGTCGAACATTCAACAGAACATCATCTTATTAATAAAGTGACAAACTTTATCATAGAAAGTAACTGTCAAATTGGTTCAGTATTTAATCAAACAAGGTCGAACATTCAACAGAACATCATCTTATTAATAAAGTGACAAACTTTATCATAGAAAGTAACTGTCAAATTGGTTCAGTATTTAATCAAACAAGGTCAATCATTCAACAGAACATCATCTTATTAATAAAGTGACAAACTTTATCATAGAAAGTAACTGTCAAATTGGTTCAGTATTTAATCAAACAAGGTCAATCATTCAACAGGACATGATCTTATTAATAAAGTGACAAACTTTATCATAGAAAGTAACTGTCAAATTGGTTCAGTATTTAATCAAACAAGGTCAATCATTCAACAGGACATGATCTTGTTAATAAAGTGACAAACATTATTGTACAAACCTCTTACTCTGGTAACTATCAACCTGGTTTTGTATTTAATCAAAGGAGGTGAAATACATACGAAGTGTGCATGCTATTACTATATATATATATAACTAGTTTTTGATGCATTTTTTTTTGTGGCTTATCATTCGTTTGTATCCAATGAGTCCTTGGTGTAGACTGTTATGACTTACCATTTCTATGAAACTGAGTAAAAATGTATGTATAACTGTGGTATATTTAAACAGCATCAAATTAATTTTAGAAATAAAACACTAATTTATTTTCTGATATTTAAGGAACTTATTGAATAAAATACTTCCACTCTTCATTTATTGGTTGATGTAACTTACCCCATGATGAGACCAAATGATGGCTGTGTACACCATAGCTGGAATACCTAGATGAGTGGAACAAAATGTTGTCAGTAAAAAAATATGCTGAATGTTTTCACTAAAGTAAATTCTGTCTTATAGAATACCATAAGCCAACCATTTAAATATTAGCAAACAGTCCATTTTATAGTTTGTTTTTAATTTGTAAACTTTTAAAACAAATCCAGCAATTCACAATAACACTTTCACTTACTTAGTAAAGTTATAACATCGGAATTTGAATACAATAATTGACAATAACACCTTTACTTACAGACTAAAGTAATAACATCAGAGCTTGAATACAATAATTCACAATAACACCTTTACTTACTTAGTAAAGTAATAACATCGAAATTTGAATAGAATAATTCACAATAACACCTTTACTTACAGACTAAAGTGAAAACATCAGAGCTTGAATAGCATAATTCACAATAACACCTTTATTTACTTAGTAAAGTTATAACATCACAATTTGAATACAATAATTCACAATAACACCTTAACTTACTTAGTAAAGTTATAACATCGAAATTTGAATACAATAATTCACAATAACACCTTTACTTACTTAGTAAAGTAATAACATCGGAATTTGAATACAATAAATCACAATAACACCTTAACTTACTTAGTAAAGTTATAACATCGGAATTTGAATACAATAATTCACAATAACGCCTTTACTTACAGACTAAAGTAATAACATCAGAACTATAATAGAATAATTCACAATAACACGTTTACTTACAGACTAAAGTAATAACATCAGAGCTTGAATACAATAATTCACAATAACACCTTTACTTACTTAGTAAAGTAATAACATCGAAATTTGAATAGAATAATTCACAATAACACCTTTACTTACAGACTAAAGTGAAAACATCAGAGCTTGAATAGAATATTTCACAATAACACCTTTATTTACTTAGTAAAGTTATAACATCGTAATTTGAATACAATAAATCACAATAACACCTTAACTTACTTAGTAAAGTTATAACATCGGAATTTGAATACAATAATTCACAATAACACCTTTACTTACTTAGTAAAGTTATAACATCGGAATTTGAATACAATAATTCACAATAACACCTTTACATACTTAGTAAAGTAATAACATCGGAATTTGAATACAATAAATCACAATAACACCTTAACTTACTTAGTAAAGTTATAACATCGGAATTTGAATACAATAATTCACAATAACGCCTTTACTTACAGACTAAAGTAATAACATCAGAAGTATAATAGAATAATTCACAATAACACGTTTACTTACTTAGTAAAGTTATAACATCGGAATTTGAATACAATAATTCACAATAACACCTTTACTTACTTAGTAAAGTAATAACATCGAAATTTGAATAGAATAATTCACAATAACACCTTTACTTACTTAGTAAAGTTTTTACATCGGAATTTGAATACAATAAATCACAATAACACCTTAACTTACTTAGTAAAGTTATAACATCGGAATTTGAATACAATAATTCACAATAAGACCTTTACTTACAGACTAAAGTAATAACATCAGAACTTTAATAGAATAATTCACAATAACACCTTTACTTACAGACTAAAGTAAAAACATCAGAGCTTGAACAGAATAATTCATACATCATAACATTTTTCATTTACATTTGTGAAGCAAAGCCCACTTTTTGAAAGAGTTTCAGTTATTCAGTTTCCTTTGCGATATAAGCTTTTTTATTTTGATGCTTCAGAATATTCTGAATGCAGTAACATTTTGTGTACTAAAATAGTTTGTTGATTGTATTTCTAAACTGACAGTTACCTTTTTTATGGATTCTCTCATAACACATAAATATTGTATTACAACAAAAACATTCAAGATTCCAATAAAATATAAACAAAATGTTAATTCACGGGTTTGGAGTTTCCCTGATATAAGCTTTTTTATTCTGATGCTTCAGAATATTCTGAATGCAGTAACATTTTGTGTACTAAAATAGTTTGTTGATTGTATTTCTAAACTGACAGTTACCATTTTTATGGATTCTCTCATAACACATAAGTATTGTATTACAACAAAAACATTCAAGATTCCAATAAAATATAAACAAAATGTTAATTCACTGGTTTGGAGTTTCCCTGATAAGAAATTATCTACCTTTACTTAGTGGATGAACTAATCTTACCACGAGTGTATTAAACTCACGAGTTTGGAGTTTCCCTGATAAGAAATTATCTACCTTTACTTAATGGATGAGCTAATCTTACCACGAGTGTATTAAATTCACGGGTTTGGACTTTCCCTCATAAGAAATTATCTACCTTTACTTAATGGATGAACTAATCTTACCACGAGTGTATTAAACTCATGGGTTTGGAGTTTCCCTCATGAGAAATTATCTACCTTTACTTAATGGATGAGCTAATCTTACCACGAGTGTATTAAACTCATGGGTTTGGAGCTTCCCTCATAAGAAATTATCTACCTTTATTTAATGGATGAGCTAATCTTACCACGAGTGTATTAAACTTATACATTGTTGATTTTTGGACATTCAGAAACATTCAAAGTATGCAATAAAAAAACAAACATTTTTCATTAATTGTACTCTTTTACTAATTATAAGACTGTTATATTTCAAATTTTGGCTTTAGGAATGTTTTGAAAATTTAAACAGATAGTACTGCCTTTAAAAATATGTTTACAATTGTAAAATTATTTCTATACTTGTAAAATTTTGAAAATTATTTAATTTTTACATTTTGTGCAAGTCAGCTGTTGTCTCACTTTGATGTAGTTTATCATAATGTGAGAAGTTAACTATGGGCTGTATATTAAAACAGTAACAAAAAGACTTGTTTATATACATACCACTTATGCTTAATACTTAACAATAAGTAAATATGTACAAAAAGTAAACATGCAAACATCAATGGTAAACTTATATTCCACTTTATTGTAATACATTTTTTAAAAAATTATATATAATTATAAAGGTGTTTCTTACGTTGTTAAATGAATACAACTAAATTTGGAAGCAAAAACATAAGAAAATGTAAAAATAAGAACTGAGTTCCAAGTGTTAAATTTCAGTATCATAGCCCGTTAACAACAAAAAGAAATAATTGTAACTCTTTCAAAATCTTTTATGTTTAAACTATAAAAACATAAAGCAGAAAACCTTTCAGGTTTAAAAGGTGGTTTCATAAAAACAGAAAATTACAAGATATACTTATGTCAAGTTTTGGAAAGAAAGTTGTTTGTTTCATGATTACCTCATTTATATCACTCTAACATTACTACTAATTATTTCATAAGCATGATTATTTCTAGCAATTTTTCTATAAACTATAAAACCCACCTAATACTAGAAAAATGATCATTGACTTGAACAACTCTGAGTATAGTTTGTACTGTACAGGCTTGGGAAAGAGAATGGACCTTACAAGTTCTCCTTTAGCTGTTGAAAAACCTATTATGAAATTGAAATGTTTTTGTCATTATGATGTTTTAAAATTTAGGTTCCATCACAACAAATGATATACCTACTAAAATATAAATATAAACCAAGCTTTTTATTTCGATAGATGAGAGATAAAATAACATTTTTGTCATAACTCATTACAAAGATAAGATAGTGATATATTAGCTGTTCATCTACAACTTAAACTAGTGGAATGAAAAATACTTTACAAATATATGGATAACTCATGCATTCGAATTTTGAACACAATTACAATATTGAAGCAAAATACACTATAATATACTTTCACTGCTCTAAAGTTAGAGCTAAAAGTACATTTTTTTGTAGATTTTTAAGTCAGATTTTTGAATTAAAATATTTATTTTACATTGGTTATTTTAAATAATATTTTGAGTAATTTATTTATTTCAGAGGCTTTGAAAAATATTATATCATTACAAATATTATTTTAAATTCAAAACTTATTCTGATTATATCATTACAAATATTTTTTTTAAATCAAACACTTATTCTAATTATATATTATTATATTACTTGAAATTCAACACTTATTCTGATTATATCATTACAAATATTTTTTTGAAATTCAACACTTATTGCGATTATATCATTACAAATATTATTTTAAATTCAACATTTATTTTGTGAATAATGGAAATATATTTGTGTGTTGACTTCAAAACAATATTTTCTGATGCTTTTTTAATATTCTAAATAGAGATTAACTCTTTGCATTGTGTGGAATATAAATTGCTTTCTAGCATGGATAAACTTGAATTAATTTCCAGACTTAAAGAACCAATATAAATTCCTTCACTAAATAAGGCCATTGCCACACATGTTGCACAATACAAGATGTGGTTACTTAGCTGTGTAAAGCAGTTTCTTACAAAATTTTCTTGAATTCTGCGAATAGAGCAAGACTAAGTAAAGCTTACTTGCAAATGTAAAGTGGCTTAGTATGTTATATTCCTGTACATGAACACTTCTATAATTTGTGATTGAGGAACAGAGCATTGTCAGCCCCCTAAATTCTGTATCTTTGCAGGTGAATACCATTGAGAGATGAGTTCTTTTTTAATATATGATTTCATGAGGTTAAGATGTCGATTGTTTGTTAGAGTTCAATGAATATCAGAAACCATGACAACCGTCTCATCAACTCACAGATTAGTTTTTCAATGAATATCAGAAACCATGACAACTGACTCATCAACACACAGATTAGTTTTTCAATGAATATGAGAAACCATGACAACTGCCTCATCAACTCACAGATTAGTTTTTCAATGAATATCAGAAACCATGACAACCGTCTCATCAACTCACAGATTAGTTTTTCAATGAATATCAGAAACCATGACAACCATCTCATCAACTCACAGATTAGTTTTTCAATGAATATCAGAAACCATGACAACCGTCTCATCAACTCACAGATTAGTTTTTCAATGAATATCAGAAACCATGACAACCATCTCATCAACTCACAGATTAGTTTTTCAATGAATATCAGAAACCATGACAACCATCTCATCAACTCACAGATTAGTTTTTCAATGAATATCAGAAACCATGACAACTGTCTCATCAACTCACAGATTAGTTTTTCAATGAATATCAGAAACCATGACAACTGCCTCATCAACTCACAGATTAGTTTTTCAATGAATATCAGAAACCATGACAACCGTCTCATCAACTCACAGATTAGTTTTTCACATTTGTCTCTTCTTTTCATTAAGTGAATTAAAAAAGACTAACTATTACTAAGTGTTCATGATATTAGATGTTCAATGTGCTTAATGAGTCTAAAGTAAACACTAAATAATACACTCATTTACGAAAAATAACTAAAAACAAAATGTCGATAAACTCAATATCAATTTCAATATATAAAACTATCACTGGTTTATTACATTAATGTAGAAATTGATTTGAGGCCAAGTAGCAAACAATAAACATTCATGTATTACAGCCCAGATACTGGAACATTGTAAGAAATGTTTTCATATCCAGAGTAAGTATTTTGTGCTGTCATAAAAAAAAAAGCAAAAAATATCTGGTATTGTTAGTACTGATGTGTCTGAAAGAAGAACAGGACTGTCGACCTCTCAACACAGGGTCATCAAGTGGCTGTACGAAAGTTAATCAGTTTGACTTTTCAGAGAACATTAAAAACTTGGTTAACTGATATTATTAAGGGCACACATCTTTTCCCCAGGGCCCAGAATAATTCTCAGTAGACATGAAGAAGAGAGAAAACTGTGAAAGGAATATTTGGAGTGTTGTTACTACTGATATGTCTAAAAGAATAAAGTAACTGTATGGACTGTCACTAGTGTTGTAACATCTGTAAAGAATATAAGGTGTAAAATGATTTTCTGGAATGTTGTTACTGATGGATGTATCATAAAGAAAGAGTTATAAGAGAAAGAATGTTAGGTATAAAGAATTATCTGGAGCAACTAAAAGAATGTTGGGAATAAAGAATTATCTGGAGCAACTAAAAGAATGTTAGGTATAAAGAATTATCTGGAGCAACTAAAAGAATGTTAGGTATAAAGAATTATCTGGAGCAACTAAAAGAATGTTAGGTATAAAGAATTATCTGGAGCAAGTAAAAGAATGTTGGGTATGAGAAAGATTGTCTATGATGTTGTTAGTATTATTATTACCTAAAGAAAAATATCTGGGGTGTGGAAATATGTGGAATTTTGTTAGAAAATGAAAGTTGGGTGTAAAACAAATTACTTGCTGGTGTAATATAAAGAAAGAATGTTCACTTTTAAAAATATAATTTTCCATGCACATAACTAAACAATTTTGATATAAATAAAATAACTATTAATAGCTTTCG
Source organism: Tachypleus tridentatus (assembly GCF_004210375.1). NCBI lineage: Eukaryota > Metazoa > Arthropoda > Merostomata > Xiphosura > Limulidae > Tachypleus > Tachypleus tridentatus. The sequence goes on along the minus strand of NC_134833.1, from coordinate 3,613,910 downwards.
TGATTCACATCTTTATGTTAACATTATCTATATATGAAACATAAATTATCAGCCATTTGTACCTGTCCTGTACACAAGAGCCTTAACTTCACAGCTTTCACTTGAACAGGAATGTAAAAGTTCTGTCCCACAGAATATTGTACTTCTCTTGTTAGAAAGAGGGCTATATGGAAGGTTGGGGTCTCGAGCTATTGGAACTTTAGTAATGGGCGTACTCTCTCCTGATAAACAGAAATAGTTAAGTTATTACCAAATAAAATGAAATTCATAAACCACTGTTAATGGGTGTGCTCTCTCCCGATAAACAGAAATAGTTAATTTATTACCAAATAAAATGGAAGTCATAAACCGTTATTTAAACAACATTTCTGAAAACAATCGTGACCATTTTTAGAGACAACAAAAACTGTAATTCATAAGATGTATTTATGTGTTATGAAAGTAATTATTGCTTCATAACAATTGAACTGTGGTATAAAATTAAACTTATAACACATGATTTTATGAACAAACAAGAGGTTAGTCATATAACAGGGATGACAATATGAATAAACTACAATCATAAGTATACTGATTAATTTCAATCTTTAAAAAACAAGTTGTATTTGAATTAAATAGTTCAGTTCTTTTATAATCATGATGGTAGCTCTAATCTTTACTTAACTGACTTAATATGTTATAATTCAGATAGGTCTATTTCTTTTTATCTCTATAAAAGTGACCCAAAAGTTAACATTTCAACCAAATTTTCTTCCGTTTGTTATCAACTAAACACAAAAGTTAACATTTCAACCAATATTTCTTCCATTTATTATGAGCTAAACATAAAAGTTGACATTTCAACCAAGATTTCTTCCATTTATTATGAACTAAACATAAAAGTTGACATTTCAACCAAGATTTCTTCTGATTTTACTAACAAATACATTTTAAGCAACAAATTTTATTTTTTTATATTTTATAAATATTTACAACCATTAAAATACCAATAACACAACTACATATTAGGAGAGTACTTACTGTACCTGTTAACATGCTTTCACTTACAACACAAGTTCCACTCAGAAGTATGGCGTCGCACTCCATGATGTACTGGCGTTCAGGTAGAAGAATAACGTCACCAGGAACTAGTTCTTCTGATGACTTCTGTAGTTCTGGGTGTAATATCATGGTTTGTAAAATATAGACACTTCTAGATTTCACAAAATGACATCTTTATATTCTATCCACATAATTTCAACATACACTAATTTTAAACTTGCTCTACTTGTGTCTTAACTACAAGTTTATGGAAAAAAGAATTATTAAAACTGTAAAACTTGTTTATTATTGCATAAAACCTCTCAGACACACATTACAAATCAATAGGAGAAAAGCTGCACATGTTTCACTTGGATGGAAAATAAATAAACAGTATTTACAAACTTACCAAATCCATCTCTCAAAACAGTCACTTCAGAATGAGAATGAACAGCATTTCTTAGAGCTTTACTTTGCTGGAAATACATAAAGCTACTTTATTTAAGAAGAAAGTTTTTACATTAAACGCACATTAAAATATGAGTTAATATATTTAATGCCTAATTGTGATAATGTTAAAACTTGATGTCTAATTTCGTACCTCTTCAGATACTAATGTCATGTGAATTTAACACAAAAACACCGATTTCTCCTTGGTTTTATGTACAGTAAAAAGTTATAACAAATGTGAAATTCTTTAGAAAAAACCCTTACCTTCCTCGTTTCCCATACAGTGGCAGTGATTGAAATTGTAGACAAAACAACAACACACACAGAAAACTGGTAGTAAAGTTGAACCATCCAAACAATAACAATAAATATCTGATACATGTAGAATGGACTACCTATCTGAAATAAAACACAACTTAAAGAATGAGGTTTCATGCACAATGTATGCGAAGACATCAGAATAACTTAATGATGAAGCTTGAAGATTTAATGATAATAATAAAATTATGATGGTACTTCCTTCTTTCTCTCCCAATATACATATACAACATAAATATATTTAACATTCTATTCAAATTACAAGTAACTCAAGTTAAAAGTTTTGTTTTCTGGAATGACAGTATAATAATAATAATACTTGTGTCAGGAGATCCACGTAAAAACATGCAACGTAGCTTAAAAATTTTATGAATGCTAATTTGAATTAAATAAAGACATTACTACTATTATTGATTCTACCTAACAACCAATATATAATTATGGTTAACAACTATTAGAGGGCCAATACCCAGCCAACTATATAACTTAGAACCCAATACTAGTTTCTCAGTGAGGTCTATTTTTATTCTGATTTGAATATACATTTACCAAGACCACATACTTACACTCCTTCATTCAGAAGACTTTAATGAGGTCTAATAGCTGGGGATTTCTTGTCTCTTGAATGTTACCTAATGTGGGCTCATATGTTTTCACATGAAAGCTTCATTCACTAACCCTTCAAAGCTAATGTGTTTGATGATATTATATATCACAGGTCTAGGCAGGCTCATAAGAGTTGAAAATTTACAAACCTATAGCTTTTAGCTGATAATAGTATAATGTGTATTATGGTAATACCTGATTACAGTATCAAGTTTATTGTGGTATTACCTGATTGCAGTATCAAGTATATTATGGTATTACATAATTACAGTATCAAGTGTATTATGGTATAACCTGATTACAGTATCAAGTGTATTATGGTATAACCTGATTACAGTATCAAGTGTATTATGGTATATCCTGATTACAATGTCAAGTGTATTATGGTATAACCTGATTACAGTGTCAAGTGTATTATGGTATTACGTAATTACAGTATCAAGTGTATTACGGTATTACCTGATTATAGTATCAAGTGTATTATGGTATTATCTTATCAGAGTATCAAGTGTATTATGGTATTACGGTATTTTTAATAGGAACAAGTGCCTCTTTGTTAGTTTTGTTAATTCTCAGATAATAACAAAACAGAACTGATGCTGGTATTGATATGGTGTTTTAATAAGAACAAAACAGAACTGATGATGGTATTGGTATGGTGTTTTAATGAAAACAAAACAGGACTGATGCTGGTATTGGTATAGTGTTTTAATAAGAACGAAAGAGAACTGATGTTGGTGTTGGTATGAAGTTTTAATAAGAACAGAACAAAACAGAGCTGATGCTGGTATTGGTATGATGTTTTAATAAAAACAAAACAGGACTGATTCTGGTATTGGTATGGTGTTTTAATAAAAACAAAACAGGACTGATGCTGGTATTGGTATGGTGTTTTAATAAGAACAAAACAGAGCTGATGCTGGTATTGGTATGGTGTTTTAATAAAAACAAAACAGGACTGATTCTGGTATTGGTATGGTGTTTTAATAAGAACGAAACAGAAGAGATGCTGGTATCTGCATGATGATTTAATGACAACAAAACAGGACTGATGCTGGTTTGGTATGGTGTTTTAATAAGAACTGATGCTGGTGTTGGTATGAAGTTTTAATAAGAACAGAACAAAACAGAGCTGATGCTGGTATTGGTATGGTGTTTTAATAAAAACAAAACAGGACTGATGCTGGTATTGGTATGGTGTTTTAATAAGAATGAAACAGAACTGATGTTGGTGTTGGTATGAAGTTTTAATAAGAACGAAACAGGAGTGATGCTGGTATCTGCATGATGATTTAATGACAACAGAACTGATGCTGATATTGGTATGGTGTTTTAATAAGAACAAAACAGAAGTGATCTGGTATTGGTATTATGCTTACTTTATTGCAACATTTTAAATTAATAAAAAGTTAGAGTTTTAAAACAGAAGAAATTAAAAGATTCAGGAACAGAAGTTCTTGTTAATTAAATATATACTGTTTGAAATACAAGATGTGATTACAAACTTACTAATTGTATTAGGATAGTAATTTTTATTTTAAACATCTTTCCATTTTCCTGTAATAATAAATTAGGTTCATAATCCATTCCATACATTGTAGATGATGTGAATACATCACTACCCTTGAGTAAAAATGTTACATTTACTGATTTTATATGACTTTTAGTTTTAAAGATGTTTTACTATAACATCTAATATAAATACTATCTATAGAAGTAAGTATACACAAAAGACAAACAACTTCAAAACTGAACAGTTTCATCAGAACAAAAGTACAAAGAAAAACATTATTACATTACATAAAAAGGAAATTAGACATAATACATCAAGAAAAAGAATGAGAGGCCTGCTTATGTTTATTGTCTATTCGTATTCAAGTACAGAACATACAAAAGTAAGAACTGGAAGAAATATTTTCAATACAACATTAATCTTCTAGAAGAAGACAGGTTTCTTACCTCCTGAAAAATCAATTTGGGTATTGATTTAACTTCCACTAAAATAGAATTCTTCCCATAAAGCTGAAGTCTTAAAAGTGCTTCAGTTGAACTTAATCCATTGGCTAAAGAATGTACATGTTCACAAGATTCTACGTCCAAACCACTGGTAAAAGAGAAAATATTCTTAAAGAATAGATGTTGTCTTAGAATGAAACCTAAGAAACGTATGAGGTCTTTTCTTAAATTCATATTTAATACATGTTAACTACTACTAAAATAAGTAATGTTTCTAGTGATATTTTAACAAACTTAGTTCCCACTATTCACTATAAATTTTTGTAAAGCATTTGATGTGAAAGTGTAATTATTTCAAAAACATTCAAATGTTACTAATTAAAAGCACAATACCTATTATTATAAATATAAGTGTATTTGTTACTTAAGTTTCAATAAAATGTCAGTGCAATTTGAAATCGGAGTAACTAATAAATAATAATGTTTATATATATAATCGAAGCACCAAGAATAAATAGAGAATGTTGGTTTCAAAACATTCTTTACGATTTCATTGTCAGCTATATTTTTAATTTATAGTTTATTATGTTAGCCAGAGGAAGTAGCAGATTTTAGCAATGTTATAATCATGAGGTTTTAGTAAGAGATACTGGAAATTCTAGAGAAATCTACAGATCTTATATTTTCAATACAACATTAATCTAGTAAATTCAAAGATATATTATAAAAATTAAATCGTTTTAATGCATGTTGAGTATTTTCAAGATAGAGACAAAATAATTTAGTGTGTTAGCCATCATGATTTGTGTTAAGTTGGTTAATAACGTTTCTAATATAAGCCTACAGAAATTTATGACAATCTAAAAGTGTAAACATTGAAGGAGGAAATAAAGTAATTTACTATTGTTGTCCTGTGGCTTGGATATTGAATTATAAAGTAATTTACTATTGTTGTAATGTGGCTTGGATATTGAATTATAAAGTAATTTACTATTGTTGTTCTGTGGCTTGGATATTGAATTATAAAGTAATTTACTATTGTTGTCCTGTGGCTTGGATATTGAATTATAAAATAATTTACTGTTGTTGTAATGTGGCTTGGATATTGAATTATAAAGTAATTTACTATTGTTGTCCTGTGGCTTGGATATTGAATTATAAAGGAATTTACTATTGTTGTAATGTGGCTTGAATATTGAATTATAAAATAATTTACTGTTGTTGTAATGTGGCTTGGATATTGAATTATAAAGTAATTTACTATTGTTGTAATGTGGCTTGGATATTGAATTATAAAGTAATTTACTATTGTTGTCCTGTGGCTTGGATATTGAATTATAAAGTAATTTACTATTGTTGTAATGTGGCCTTGATATTGAATTATAAAGTAATTTACTGTTGTTGTAATGTGGCTTGGATATTGAATTATAAAGTAATTTACTATTGTTGTCCTGTGGCTTGGATATTGAATTATAAAGTAATTTACTATTGTTGTAATGTGGCCTTGATATTGAATTATAAAGTAATTTACTGTTGTTGTAATGTGGCTTGGATATTGAATTATAAAGTAATTTACTATTGTTGTCCTGTGGCTTGGATATTGAATTATAAAGGAATTTACTATTGTTGTAATGTGGCTTGGATATTGAATTATAAAGTAATTTACTGTTGTTGTAATGTGGCTTGGATATTGAATTATAAAGTAATTTACTATTGTTGTCCTGTGGCTTGGATATTGAATTATAAAGGAATTTACTATTGTTGTAATGTGGCTTGGATATTGAATTATAAAGTAATTTACTGTTGTTGTAATGTGGCTTGGATATTGAATTATTTTTACACCATAATTTGAAAGAATGACATTACAATACTTGGTAAAATAAGTGGGGTATTTTGTTGAAAATTTAATAGGACTCTGTGTATCTTCAAAACTAAAGTTCAACTGCTGATAGTTTGGTAATGGTATTGTGTGACTTAACATAGAGACTGCACCATATTGTTTAGAAACTGATGCAAAATCTATTGGTATGCTGTTTCCTATGTGACGAAGTTTTAATTTCCTTATTAAAGGACTAATCACTAGTTGAAAAGTTTTATCTAGTTTCCAGCCCTGTTGCACCAAACATGCTCGCCCCTTTCAGCTGTGAGGGCGTTATAATGTGACAGTCAATCCCACTATTCATTGGTAAAAGAGTAGCCCAAGAGTTGGCAGTGGGTGGTGATGACTAGTTGCCTTCCCTCTGGTATTACACTGCTAAATTAGGGATGGCTAGCGCAGATAGCCCTTGTGTAGCTTTGCACGAAATCTAAAAAAAAAAAAAAAAGTTTCCAGTAGATGGTTTATAATAAATACCTGTGACCTTTATTAAATAATGAATTATGGTTTATAATAAATACCTGTGGCCTTTATTAAATAATAAATTAATTTCTAGTCTTTTTTTATTCCAGACAAGATGCTGGAACATTAATCATGAACTGATGGTGAATGTCTATCGAAACCTTGTTAATGATAAATTAAGTTATAATAATGAGAAGACATCAATTTCATATATCTTTGAATAAATTTCAAAAACCGTGTTAATTGTAACAAATTAACACTCCTACGAAAAGTGGGGCCTAATAGGCCCCAGAGCAACTTGAAAGGTTATTAATATTAGGCTAATAATTTTGTATTTAAATGAAATTGCCATTTCATTTTATTTCATTTCATTAAATATCATTTAAATTTCATTTAAATACAAAATTATTAGCCTAATATTAATAACCTTTCCAGTTGCTCTGGGGCCTATTAGGCCCCACTTTTCGTAGGAGTGTTAATCTGAATGCAGCCAACTACACGTTTTATGAAATGTTGATTGATTCCAGTGCTCATATTGGATAGTTTATAAGATTTGGGAAACTGTTTTTGGTAATTACATAACAGTAAGGACAGACTAATGTAAGAAACTTACCCCAGCTTGACAAAATGGTGGAAGTCTTGTTGCCAGATGTACTTTATCTTTTTGTTATAGAAGTAAATTGTTTGTGTGGGAGACGTTGTACTGATTTCTGGTCTAACCACTTTTTCTACATATTGCTGGTTGTACATATCCTTTCATGACATAGGAAAACAAAACAAAGACAGTACATCATTAACCATAGATACATGAACTATATTCATACTTCATAAAGTGAAACTGCTTTATAACTCTTGATGTTACAACAGCTCATTGGTTTACAAACCTAAAGGCTGGATGACATGTAATTAACATTATTTTTACAGTTTCTGTGTGCACTGTGGTTACAGTAATACTGTGAATTTTCAGAAACTAACTTTAAATCCTAAATAATATGTTTAGGTTTATGAGAAAGAGAAATGATTTTACACACAGTAACTCTGAAGTCTTATGGCAGTAAAAACTAAGTTTTAATATTTGTGGTGGGGAGAGCACAGATAGACAAATGTGAAAATACTTGCTTAACAAAACAAAACAAAAAGTTACATTGCCAAAAGCACACATACATTGCCCTGTAGACCAGTTATAGATACAGATATGTTCCCCCTGGACCAGTCACAGATATAAGTGTTCCCCTATAGACCAATCACAGACACATAGATATTTCCCTAGACCAATCACAAATACATATATATTTTCTTCTAGACCACTGCTATGACCACACATACATTCTGTAGAGTAGCAGAAGTAAGTTATGTTCCTCAAGAAATCTGATCAAAACATTTTGAATGTAGAAAAACAGCCAAGTTAGAATAAATGGACCAATAATATAAAGATGTGGAGTTAACCTGTAAAAAGTGGATAACTTTAAATGTTCACATTGTCCCTTGTTTCAATCCAATGAAAAGAAAATGTTCAAGTTATCTCCAGTTTTGAATTAATGCTTTCTGAAGTATTATTTCTTTGTGAAGAGAGGGTCGATTTCTTACAAGAATGACAATGCTCTAGTGGTGTACTACCTTTGGTAATAACACTCTATTTGCTAGGTACTGATGTTATGATCAATGCTTGTGTGGTTAGGTACTGATGTTGTGATCAATGCTTGACTGGCCATGTACTGACATTATGATGAATACTTAAGTGGTCAATTACTGATGTATGATGAATGCTTAAGTGGTCAAGCACTGACATTGTGATCAATGCTTGAGTGGCCAGGTATTGACGTTATGATCAATTCTTGAGTGGTCAGGTACTGACATTGTGAATAACACTTTATTGGCCATGTACTGATATTGTGGTCAATGCCTGAGTGGTCAGGTACTGACATTGTGAACAACACTTGAGTGGTCAGGTACTGATGTTGTGATGAATGCTTGAGTGGTCAGATGCTGACATTGTGATCAATGCTTGAGTGGCCAGTTACTGATGTTGTGATCAATGCTTGACTGGTCACATACTGACATTGTGATCAATGCTCGAGTGTCCACGTGCTTACGTTATTATGAATGCTTGAGTGGTCAGGTACTGACATTGTGATCAATGCTTCAGTGGCCAGTTACTGGCATTATTAACAACACTTCAATGGGCAGGTACTGACATTGTGATCAATGCTTGAATGACCAGGTACTGACAATGTGACCAATGCTTCAATGTCTAGTTACTGATGTTTTGATACAGAAGACGTTGTAAGAGAAGGACAACTTATGACCAGTAACATAAGTTGTCTGAATGCTATTGGATAAAGAAAACCTGAGAGTTAAGAAAACAAAATTGGACAAAACGTTTTTTATCCATACAATTGTGCTGAAAATAATCTTATGACTTTTGAAAATTGAGAAAAAACTTTTATGTTGTTGACATTTCTTAAAATTTAGACCAGAATTTAACAATCTAGTTACAAGATGTTTAGTTGAGACCTTATTAATATGCAAAACATCTTGAATCCATTCAAGTTATAAGTATTTGAATCTTAAATTAGTGAATTAAACACAAATGTCTGAGACAATACAGCATACATTAACGTATGTTTTTCAGTGAGAATAATGGATGAGCAACTGATGCAATTATAAATAAATGAGAGAGAACTTACGTTATGCAGCACAAGATTTTGATAAGTATTTAACAGTGAAACTAAGTTGGGGAACAGTTATGTACCATAACACTAAAATCAATTATAAATAAATGAGATAGAACTTATGTTATGCAGCAAAAGATTTGGATAAGTATTTAACAGTGAAACTAAGTGGGGGAACAGTTATGTACCATAACACTAAAATTATTTACATAAATGCTGATATAGTCCCAAACTATAAAGGAGAAGTGACTTTTTTTTAACGAATGAACATAAAAAGTTTATTTCTCCAAAACACCAAATTGTTTTCAGTGCTTTTTCACTTAATAATCTCCACCAATACCGGTCATTTGGATTGTGGTTAACTGTATCAAAAATTTCAGAATTTGACCGAGAAAATAGCATCATAAAAATATTTTTCTAGCTTATAGCACAGGTATAAAAAATATGCTCCCAAAATGGAAACCTACAGACTTTGAAATACATTTTTTCAAAATGCAATAAAAAACATAAAGAAACAGTTAAATGTCACCAGCATTTTCAAACTGATGCTTAATAACATTTCTAAAATAGCATATACAAAAAATTCTAAAAACGGAGTTTCACATAAGCGATACATTCTTCTTGATTGTTATCATGTACTGTTGACTTAGTATGTAATCAACAACAATTGACGAAATAAACAAAACTAATATTAATTAGACCACATTACCTATAAACCTACCACAAAATAGAGATAAACACAAGTAACAAAGATCTTTACTTCTACACTGTTAAAATCTAGACAACTACAAATAACAAATATTGTCACTCCTATATTGTTAAAGTTTAGACAACCACAAGTAACAAATATTTCTGAAACATAGACAACTACAGGTAATAAACATCTTTACTCTAACATTGTTAAAACTTAAACATAAATAACAAACATTGTTAAAACTTAGACAACTACAAGAAACAAACACTGTTAAAATTTAGACAACTACAGTAAACAAACATCTTCACACTTACATTGTTAAAACTTACACAACTACAAGTAACAAATATTGTTAAAATTCAGACAATTGCAAGTAACAAAGAATATTACTAATACATTCTGAAAATTTATACAACCACAAGTAACAAACATTGATAAAACATAGACAACTACAGGAAACAAACATTGTTAAAACATAGAAAAGTACATCTAACAAACATTGTTAAAACATAAACAGCTACAGGTAATAAGCATATTCACTCCTATATTGTTAAATCTTAAATAACTACAAGTAACAAATGTTTTCACTCCTACATTGTTAAAACTTAGACAACTACAAGTAATAAACATCTTCACTCCTGCATTGTTAAAACTTAGACAACCACAAGTAGCAAACATTGTTAAAACTTAGACAACTACAGGTAGCAATCATTTTTTTTAAATGGACAACTACAACTAACAAACATTGCTAAAACTTAAACAGTTACATGTAATAAACATCTTCACTCCTACATTGTTAAAACCTAAACAATTAGAGGAAACAAACATTTTCAATCCTATACTGTTAAAACTTACACAACTACTAGTAATAAACATCTTCACCCCTACATTGTTAAAACGTAGGCAAGTACAAGGAAGAAACATCTTCACTCCCATGTAACTTAGCATACCACAAGTAACAAACATTGTTGAAACTTGGACAACTACAATTAACAAAGATTGTTACTCCTACATTGTTAAAATTTAGAAAATAAAGAAACTTTGCTAAAACGTAGACAACTACAGGTAACAAACATAGACAAGTACAAGTAACAAAATTGTTAAAAGTTAGAGAATTACAAGCAACAAACAGTATTACACCTACATTGTTAAAATTTATACAATATCAAGTAACATACATTGTTCAAACACAGACAACTACAAGCAACAAACATTGTTAAAACATAGACAGCTACAAGTAACAAACATTTTCATTCCTATGTTTTTAAAACCTAGACAAATACAAATGACAAACATTTTTTCTTTACACTGTTAAAGCAGAGAAAACTACAAATAAGAAACGCTGACACTCCAACATTGTTAAAACTCAGGCAACCACAAGTAACAAGCATTGTAAAAACTTAAACAACCACAAGTAATAAACATTGTTAAAATTTAGACAACTGCAAGTAACAAACACAGTCACTCCTATATTGTTAAAACTTAGACAACTACTAGTAACAGACATCTTCTCTCCTACATTGTTAAAACTTAGACAATCACAAGTAAAAAACACTGTTTCTCCTACATTGTTAAAATTTAGACAACCACAAGTAATAAATATTGTTGAAAGATAGACAACTAGAGGAAACATTGTTAAAAAATAGACAAATACAAGTAACAAACATTTTACAATAAAGAAATATCTTCAACCCTACATTGTTAAAACTTACACAAGTAAAAGTAACAAACATTGTCAAAACTTAGACAAGTAGAAATAACAAACATTGTTACTCCTACATTATTAAAATTTAGACAACCACAAGTAACAAACATTGTTACTGCTACATTGCTAAGATTTAGAAAACTAAAAGTAACAAACATTTCTAAAACATTGAAAACTACAGGGAACAAACACTGTTAAAACTTAGACAACTACAAGTTACAAACATTGTTAAAACTTATACTACTAGAAGTAACAAACACTGTTCAAACTTATAGTACTAGAAGCAACAAACATTTTGGCTTCTACATTGTTAAAACTAAGATAAGAACAAGTAACAAAGATCTTCACTTCTACATTGTTAAAACTTAGACAATCAAAGTAACAAACATTGTTAAAACATAAACAACTGCAGGTAACCAACATCTCCACTCCAACACTGTTAAAACTTAAACAAACATAAGTAACAAACATTGTTAAAACCTAGATAACTACAAGTAACAATCATTGTTGAAACTTAGACAACTACAGTAACAAACATCTTCAATCCTACATTGTTAAAACTTAAAAAGTAAATGTAACAAAGATCTTCACTCCTACAATGTTGAAACTAAGCCAACCACAAAAAACGAACATTGTTATTCCTACACTGTTAAAATTTAGACAACTAAAAGTAGCAAACATTGTGTAAATGTCAACAACTACAGGTAACAAACATTTCTAAAACATAGACATTTACAAGTTACAAACACCTTTACTCTCGCATTTTTTAAAACTTAGACAACTACAGGTAACAATCATTTCCAAAACATAGACATCTACAAGTTACAAACATCATTACTCTCGCATTTTTTAAAACTTATACAACTACAGGTAACAATCATTTCTAAAACATAGACATCTGCAAGTTACAAACATCTTTACTCTCACATTTTGTAAACTTGACAACTACATGTAACAATCATTTCTAAAACATAGACATCTACATGTTACAAACATCTTTACTCTCACATTTTTTAAAACTTAGACAACTACAAATGACAAACATTGTAAAACGTAGACAACTACAAGTGACAAACATTGTAAAACGTAGACAACTACAGGTAACAAACATTTCTTAAACATAGACATCTACAAGTTACAAACATCTTTACTCCTACAATGGTGAATATAGACAATTACAAGTAAGAAACATCTTCACTCCTACACTGCTAAAATTTAAATAGCTACAAGTAACAGACATCGTTACTCCTACTTTGTTAAAACTTAAGCAACTACAGTTAACACACATCGTCACTCCTACATTTTTAAATCTTAGACAACTACAAGTAACAAACATTGTTAAAATTTAGACAACTACAGTTAACGCACATCGTCACTCCTACATTTTTAAAACTTAGACAACAAGAAGTAACGAACATTGTTGAAACTTAGACAACTACAAGTAACAAAAATTGTTGAAACTTAGATAACTATAACTAACAAACATTATTATCCATATATTGTTAAAACTTACACAACTAGAAGTAACAAACATTGTAAAACTTGGACAGCTGCAGCTAACACACATAGTTACTCCTACATTGTTCAAACTTGGAAAACTACAAGTAACGAACATTGTAAAACTTTCAGAACTACAGATAACAAACATGGCTACTTCTGCATTGTTAAAACTGAGACAACTACAAGTTACAAACGTTATTACTCCTACTTTGTTAAAGTTTCCTTACTATTAAAACGACCTTTTCTGCTTGCTTAAATGGACATAAACTGTGGGTCATCTTTATCCTGATGCTTGGTTTCCATGACAATATAATCAACAAAGTTCCTCCTGAAAGAAGGACAGCGAAGCAGGTAAGTATTGTCTTTGGAAGGGAGAACCGATACCCGGTAATAGTCTGAAAAGAATAAAATCTCTAGTATTTTAATACCCTAAAAAATACCCAATAATTCGCCACAAATAGAATAGTGCTCTGAAAAGAAAGTTTCCTTTATGTCTTGTCATCAATAAAAGATAAATAAAATATAATTTACAAATTTAGAATATATACTTATGCTCTGAAATAACAAGATACAAAAAATAAGTAAAGGTTTTAAAATAGATAAACGATTTATAATATAAAGCACATAAGTGAGGATAAAGTAGAGAAGTATAAGTGAAACTGTTAAGGTTGATAAACTTTGGAGATACTGGGAAGAAAAGTGACAAAGGTTAGTATTTATCATTCAAGTATTTATAAAGCTCTTTGTCTAGACAGAGTATCCTGAAAACGGTACAAAACACTGGCTTAGTTAAAGACAGACCCTATCATTCAAGTATTTATCAATCTTTCGGTCTGTGTAGCAACTCCTGACAGCATAATTAAACACCATCATACTAAAAGAAAGAACATATCATTCAAGTATTTATCAAGCTTCGATCTATAGAGCATATCCTGAGAACTATACTAACATACTTAAAAACTGATCCTATCATTAAGGTTTATTGAGCTTTCGTTCGATACAGCGTATTATGACAACAGTACCGAACACCAACATACTTAAAGACAGACCCTATAAGTAAAGTATTTAACAAGCTTTCGGTCTCTACAGCGTATCCTGACAAATGCACTAAACACTAACATACTTAAAGACAGATCGTATCATTCAAGTATTTATCAAGCTTTCGGTGATACAGCTTATCCTGACAAATGAAATAAAGACCAATATACTTAAAGACAGACCCTATCTTTGAAGTATTTATCAAGATTTAGCACTATGCAGCGTATCCTGAAAACTGAACTAAACATGAACATACTTATAGACAGACCCTATCATTGAAGTATTTATCAAGATATAGCACTATGCAGCGTATCCTAAAAACTGAACTAAACATGAACATACTTATAGACAGACCCTATCATTGAAGTATTTATCAAGATATAGCACTATGCAGCGTATCCTAAAAACTGAACTAAACATGAACATACTTATAGACAGACCCTATCATTGAAGTATTTATCAAGATATAGCACTATGCAGCGTATCCTAAAAACTGAACTAAACATGAACATACTTATAGACAGACCCTATCATTGAAGTATTTATCAAGATATAGGACTATGCAGCGTATCCTGAAAACTGAATTATACAATAACATACTGAAAATCAGGCAGAATTATTCAAGTATTTATCAAGTTTTCGATATATGCAGCGAATCGTGAAAACTGTACTAAACACTAACATAATAAAATACACACCATATCTCTGAAGTATTTAATCAACCTTTCGCTTTATGCTGGGTACCCTGACAACTCAATCAGACCCTAACTTCTTAAAGCCAGACAATATCATTCAACATTTCATTCTATGTAGCGTATGTTGATACTTGAAATAAACACTAATATACTGAAACATAGGCCCTATCACTGAAGTATATATCAAGCTTTCGGTCCACTCAGCGTATCCTGTCAACTGAATTATACACTAAGATACGGAAAGACACATAGTATCATTCAAGTATTTATCAAGCTTCGTTTTGTGCAACGTATTCTAACAACTGAACTAAACACTAACGTACTTGAAGACAAATTCTATCATTCAAGTATTTATCAAGCTTTCGGTCTATAGATCGTCTGCTTACAACTGAACTAAACAGTAACATGCTTTAAAACAGACCTTATCATTCAAGAATTTACCCAGCTATTTGTTAGATACAACGTATCAGGACAACGGAAATAAATACCAACATACTTAAAGACAAACTTAATAATGACATGTAACTATTGTTTTCAGTAACAATTATACATCGGTGTGAGGACTGACAACTAACATTAGTTAATAGAGATGTGTAACAATAGGAATCAATAACAGTTATACACTGATGTGAGGACTGACAACTAGCATTAATTACTAGATATATGTAACTATAGGAATCAATAACAGTTATACACTGATGTGAGGACTGACAACTAGCATTAATTACTAGATATATATAACTATAGGAATCAATAACAGTTATACACTGATGTGAGGACTGACAACTAACATTAATTATTAGATATATGTAACTATAGGAATCAATAACAGTTATACACTAATGTTAGGACTGACAACTAGCATTAATTATTAGATATTTGTAACTATAGGAATCAATAACAGTTATACACTGATGTGAGAACTAACAACTAATATTAGATAACAGAGGTGTGTAACTATAGGAATCAATAACAGTTATACACTGATGTGAGGACTGACAACTAGCATTAATTATTAGAGATGTATATCTATGGCTATCAGTCAACGTTACACAGTGATGTGAGAACTGACAAAAATGTAATTAATAAAGATATGTAACTATTACTATCAGTAACAGTTGTAGAGAGGTGTGAGAACTGACAAGTAAAATTAATTGTTAGTGATATATAACTATCACTATCAGTAACAGTTATAAAGTGGTGTGAGAACTGACAACTAACATGAGTTAATATTGATATGTATCTATTGCTACCAGTAACAGTTATACAGCGAATTTTGAACTGACAACTAATATTAATTAATTCTCATACGTAACTGTCGCTATCAGTAACAGTTAAAGAGGGGTGTAAGAACTGAGAAATAACATTAATTAATATTAATATGTAACTATCACTACCAGCTACAGTTATACAGTGGTTTGAGAAGTGACAACTAACATTAATACTTATAAAAACTCTCAATATCAGTAAGTGGTATACAGTGATGTGAAAAGTGACAGCTAACGTTAATTAATATTGATATCCAACTATATCGTTATCAGTAACAGTTGCACAGCGATGTGAGAAATGACAAATAACTTTAATTAACAGTTATATGTATTTATCGCTGTAAGTAACAGTTATACAGCGACATAAGAACTGAAAAATGACATTAATTATTACATATATGTAGGTATCACTATTAGTTAGTTATAAAGTGGTTTCATAACTGATAACTAGCATTAATTAATTGTGATATCTAACTATTGTTATCAGTTACACTTATACAGTAACGTGAGAACTGACAAATAACATTAATAGGGTTATGTAACTATCGCTTTCAGTAACACTTATACCGCGATAAGAGAACTGACAATAAACATTAATTAATAGTAATATGTTGCTATCGCTATTAGTAAGAATTATACAGCGTCGTGAGAATTCATATGTAATAGTAATTAACAGTGATATTTAACTATCACCAATACTTATACACTGATGTAAGAACTGACAAAAACATGAATTAATACTCATGTGTAATTTCGCTATCAGTAACAGTTATATTCCAACGTGAGAAGTTGCATCTAACATAAATAAATAGTCAAATGTAACTATCGCTATCAATAATAGTTATACAGTGATGTGAAATCTAAAAGTTAACATTAAATAATAGTGATATATAATTATCACTATCAGTAACACTTATATAGAGATGTGAGAACTGATAAATAACATTAATTAACAGAGATATGCTGCTTTCTTTATCAGTCACAGTTATACAGTGATGTGCAAACTGACAAATAATATTGATTAACAGTGATATATAACCATCGATTCCAGTAATAATTACAAGAATGGGTGAGAACTGAGATCTAACATGAATTAATAGTGACATCTAACTATCGCTCTCAGTACCAGTTATACAGCGATGTGAGAGCTGACAGCTAATGTTAATTAATAGTGATATGTAACTATAACTTTCAGAAACAGTTATACACTGAAGTGATGACTGACAACTAACATTAATTAATTGAGATACATGTAACTATCGCTATCAAGAACAGTTATACGGCGATGTGTGATATCACAACTAACATTAATTAATAGTGATATATAACTCGCTATCAGTAAGAGCTATACAGCGATATAAAAATCAGTAACAGTTATAATGTGATGTGAGAACTAAGAACTAATATTAATCAATAGTGATATCTAACTATCGCTATCAGTGTATGTTATAGAGCGATTTGAGAACTCACAAATAACATTTATTAATGGTGATAAGTAATTAACGCTATAAGTAACAGTTATTCAGTGACGTGAGAAGTGACAACTAACAGTAATCAACAGCAATATATAATTATCGCAATCAGTAACAGTTACACAGCGATTTGAGAACTGACAACTCAAATTAATTAATAGATATACGTAGCTATCACCATCAAAAACAGTTGTACAACGATGTTAGATCTGACAACTAAGAATAATTAATAGTGATATGTAAGTATCGTTATCAGTAACAGTTATACAGCGATGTTAGATCTGACAACTGAGAATAATTAACAGTGATATGTAAGTATCGTTATCAGTTACAGTTGTACAGCGATGTTAGATCTGACAACTGAGAATAATTAATAGTGATATGTAAGTATCGTTATCAGTTACAGTTGTACAGCGATGTTAGATCTGACAACTAAGAATAATTAATAGTGATATGTAAGTATCGTTATCAATAACAGTTACACAGTGATGTTAGATCTGACAACTAAGAATAATTAATAGTTATATGTAAGTATCGTTATCAGTTACAGTTGTACAGCGATGTTAGATCTGACAACTAAGAATAATTAATAGTGATATGTAAGTATCGTTATCAATAACAGTTACACAGTGATGTTAGATCTGACAACTAAGAATAATTAATAGTTATATGTAAGTATCGTTATCAGTAACAGTTATACAGTGATGCGACTATCGTTATAGATAACAATTATTCAGCGATTTTTGAACTGACAATTAGCATTAATTAATTGCCGTATGTAATTGTCGTTATGAGTAACAGTTAAACAAAGGATGTGAGAACTTAGAAATAGCATTAATTAATAGTAATATGTAACTATCACTATCAGTAACAGTTATACAGTGATTAAAAAAGTAACTATCATTAATTAATACAAAGGCCTGGCATGGCCTAGCGCGTTAAGGCGTGCGCTTCGTAATCTGAGGGTCGCGGGTTCGCGCCCGAGTCGCGCCAAACATGCTCGCCCTCCCAACCGTGGGGGCGTTATAATGTGACGGTCAATCCCACTTTTCGTTGGTAAAAGAGTAGCCCAAGAGTTGGCGGTGGGTGGTGATGACTAGCTGCCTTCCCTCTATTCTTACACTGCTAAATTAGGGACGGCTAGCACAGATAGCCCTCGAGTAGCTTTGTGCGAAATTCAAAAACAAACAAAACAAAAAATTAATTAATACTGATATTTAACTATCACTGTCAATAATACTTATACAATCATGTCAAAAGTGACAGCTAAAGTTAATTAATACTGATATCCAACTATCGCTATCAGTAACAGTTACACAGCGATGTGAGAACTGACAAATAACATTAATTAATAGATATATGTAACTGTCACTATCAGTAACAGTTATACAGCGAAGTGAGAATTGACAACAAACATTAATTAATATTGATATGTAATTATCACTACCAGTAAAAGTTATACAGCGAAGTGAGAACTGACAACAAACATTAATTAATAGTGATATGTAACAATCGCTACCCGTAAGTCATATACCGATGTGATAACTGACAACTAACATTAATTAAGAGATATATATAAGTATCGCCCTCAGTAACAGTTACATAGTAATGTGACAAATGAAATTAACATCATTTAATATAGATAACTATCGCTATCAGACCAGATATACAGTGGTGTTAAAAATGACAAATAAAATTAATTAATAGTGAAATGTGACTATCGCTATCTGTAAAAGTTATACAGTGATGGGAGAACTGACAAAAACATTAATTAATAGGATTATATAACTATGACTAACAATGATACAGTGGTCTGAGAATTAACAACTAACATTAATTAATAAAGATATCTAACTACAACTGTCAGTAATAGTTAGGAAGTGTTGTGAGACAAATAAATTAATTAATAGGGTTATGTAACTATCGCTTTCAGTAGCACTTATACTGCGATTAGAGAACTGACAACAAAAATTAATTAACAGTGATATGTAGCTATCGCTATTAGTAAGAATTATACAGCGTCGTGAGAACTCATATGTAATAGTAATTAACAGTGATATTTAACTATCACTAATACTCGTACACTGAGGTAAGAACTGACAAAAACATGAATTAATACTCATATGTAATTTCGCTATCAGTAACAGTTATATTCCAACGTGAGAAGTTGCATCTAACATAAATAAATAGTCAAATGTAACTATCGCTATCAATAATAGTTATACAGTGATGTGAAATCTGAAAGTTAACATTAAATAATAGTGATATATAACTATCAGTATCAGTAACACTTATATAGAGATGTTAGAACTGATAAATAACATTAACAGAGATATGCTGCTTTCTTTATCAGTCACAGTTATACAGTGATGTGCGAACTGACAAATAACATTGATTAACAGTGATATGGAACCATCGATTGCAGTAATAATTACAACAATGGGTGAGGACTGAGATCTAACATGAATTAATAGTGACATCTAACTATCGCTATCACTAACAGTTATGCAGCAACGTGAAATCTGACAACTAATATTAATTAATAGTGACATGTAACTATCGCTATCAGTAACAGTTACACAGCAAAGTGAGAACTGACAATTATCATTTATTAATACTGATATATAACTATCACTATCAGTAACAGTTATACAGCGATGTGAGAACTGACAACTAACACTACTTAATAGCAATATAACAATAGTATTAAGCTGATTACTTGATTATTGCAAAACATTATAAATGGTATTAAAGTAATTAGTTGATTACTGCAAAACTTCAGCAATGGTATTAAGATATGACTTGTTTACGGCGAAACTTTAACAATGGCATTAAAGTAATTAATTGATTACGGAAAAACTTTAACAATGGCAAGATATTAATTATTTGATTACCATAAAACTTTAACAATGGTATTAAAGTGATTACTTGATTAATGCAAAACTTCAGCAATGGTATTAAAGTAATTACTTGTTTACGGCAAAACTTTAGCAATGGTTTTAAAGTGATTATTTGAATAGGGCAGAACTTTAACAATAGTGATAAAGTAATTAGTTGATGACGGCAAAACTGTAAAAACAATAATGTTTAAGTGATTAGTTGATTATGGAAGGATTTATCAATGTCATTTTTTAAGCTATTAGTTGAGTCGAGAAAATTTCAACAATAATATTTGCCTAAATACTTGATTTCAGCCAAACTTTAACAATAACATTTAAATTATTGTTTCGTTACGACAAAACTTTAACAATGGTATTAAAGTAATTTGTTGATTACTTAAACACTTTGAAAATTGTATTAATGTGATTACTTGTTTACGGCAAAAATATAGCAACGGTATTAAAGTAATTAGTTGATTACTGCAAAATTTTAACAATGGTATTAAAGTGATTATTTGAATACCGCAAAACTTTTAACAATGGTGTTAAAGTAATTAGTTGATCACGGCAAAACTGTAACAATAATGTTTAAGTGATTAGTTGTTTACAGAAGAATTTAATAATTGTATTTTCAAGCGATTAGCTGGTTACTACAAAACTTAAAATTGGTATTGGAGTGATTACTTGATTAGGGCAAAACTTTAACAATGCTATTAAACTAATTAGTTGATCACTGCAAACCTTTAACAATGGTAATAAAGTGACTACTTTAATTATGGCAAAACTTTAGTAATGATATTAAAGTAATTAGTTAGTTGCGACAAAACTGTAAAAACAATATTTAAATGATTATTTGATTACGGAAGGATTTTAAAATGGTATTTTTAAGCGATTAGTTGATTGCGAGAGAACTTCAAAATAATATTTAAGTAAATACTTGATTTCAGCCAAACATTAACAAAAATATTTAAGTGATTAGTTGGTTACGACAAAACTTTAACAATGGTATTAAAGAGATTAGTTGATTATTGCGAAACTTTAATAATGGTAATAAAATGATTACTTGTTTACGGCGAAACTTCAGCAATGGTATTAAAGTGATTGGTTGATTACTTCAAAGGTTTAACAATGGTAAGAAAGTGATTACTTGTTGACGGCAAAACTTTAGCAATGATATTAAAGTGAGTAGTTGATTACAGCAAATATTTAACAATGGTATTTCAGTGGTTATTTGAATACGGCAAAACTTTAGCAATGGTATTAATGTGAGTAGTTGATTACTGCAAATATTTAACAATGGTATTTCAGTGGTTATTTGAATACGGCAAAACTTTAACAATGGTATTAAAATAATTTATTGATTACGACAAAACTGTAAGAATAATGTTTAAGTGATTAGTTGACTACGGAAGAATTTACCAATGGTATTTTTAAGCGAATAGTTGATTGCGAGAAAACGTCAACAATAATTTTTGAGTAAATACTTGATTTCAGCCAAACTTTAACAATAATATTTAAGTGATAGGTTTGTTACGACAAAACTTTAACAATGGTATTAAAGTGATTAGCTGATTACATGAAAAACTTTAACAATGGTATTAAAGTAATTAAATGATTAGGCAAAACTCTAGCAATGGTATTAAAGTAATTTATTGATTACGTCAAACTGTAGCAATGGTATTATAGTGTTTACTTGATTACGGTAAAACTTTAGCAATGATATTTTTGTAATTACTTGATTTCAGACAAACGTTAATAGTAATATTTATGAAAATACTTGATTTCAAATAAGCTTCAACAACAATATTTAAGTGATTTAAGCCATACTGCAACAATAATCATGTGTCGGGTTAACACAGTTACATCAAAATAAATAGATAAATGTTTTTTGTAACAACATTTGTAACGTTCTCCATATGTCTTATTTCGATAACTGTAGTTTAAATTACTGCGACGTGATCCTATCATGCTATGTAATTAAAAGTAATAATAATTTGAACGTATAAAGAAGGTCGAGAATGTCCTAGAAGGTTATATGTGTACCATATCATGTTACAATTTGAGATTAATTAGACAAAATATTGAATCAACCCCATCACTGCAGATATTATAAACAGAAGATGACACATCGTACTGACCATTTCGTCATCCTCTCCTGTATTTAATTTCTCAGTAGACTTTCCCATCTCTTCAAATTATTCAATATTTCCTCGGTTGAAATTCCAAGGTCTACACTATTAAAAAAATTTTAACTATTCACGTTAACTGGTTTCAATCCATTTCGGTCCCGCCTTCGACTTGTCATGGGAGATGATATGGAACAGGACAGGAAACAATCAAGCCTTGCACAGGAAAACGGTCACCATACAAGTAGGCGTAACTATTCAATGAACCTAATACGACGAGACCTCGTTGTATTTATATACAGATGAAAGGAAATCTTGGCACTGATTTACGAAGTTTCTTTCTTGATGATTTCTACTTTCAAACAGAAATAAATAAATAAGATAAAAAGCATATATTAAGAGCTAAATAAACAAGTGACTATACATTCTAAATACAAAAAAGAATTTAAACACGAAACGCATACAATCCCTTAATCAAATTTAACCATCTGAATATTAACATTAAACGTCTGCAAACCCTACAAATAACCGAGTAATTATTTACCAGAACTACACAACATCACAAATCAAAAAACAAGAAACTAAATAGTACAATAAATAGAACCCACTCATTCATCAGTTGAGAACCTTGGGAACTACAGTTATGTTAAACAATGGTTTCAATACAGTGGTTTGTGTTTAAATCAGTTCATATGTTAAATAGATGTAGTAAAAATGGTTTGTGTTTGCCTCAGTTGATACGATAAATAGAGTTTTGTAATAATGGTTTACGAGTAACTCAGTTCATGTATTAAATAGTAGTTTCTAGTAATGGGTTATGTTTAATTCAGTTCATGTGTTATACAGTTGTCTATTAATACATCAGAAAAGGTTTTAAATAATGCTTTTTGTTTAACTCAGTTCATGTGTTAAATAGTGGTTTACCTTCAACTCAGTTCGGGTGTTAAATAGTGGTTTTTAGTAATTGATTGTGCTCATTCAGTTCATGTGTTGAATAGTGATTTCAAGTAATAATTTGTATTTTACTCAGTTCATGGTTTCTAATCATGGTTTGTGTTCCACTGAGTTAATGCGATAGATAAATACTGGTTTGTTGTAATGGTTTATGATTTACCCAGTTCATGTGCTAAATAGTGGTTTATAGTAATAGTTTATGTTTAACTCCATTCATATGTTACATAGTGCTTTCAAATAATATACTCTTCAAAAAAAAGAAACGTAAAAGGGATATTTACTATTTTAAAGAGAAATATATGTAATAACGTTACAACCTCAGAGTATGTGATGTTACACGTGTTAAGGCACTGATTGTCAGACCAAAATGACAATAAAAGTTGTGCTCTTTGAAAACGGAGGAAAACATCGGATTTTTCGCCACAACGCATGTGTGTCCAATAAATTTGTTTGAGAGATCTGCATGTTCTGCAAGTGCAACATGTGCAAAATCCCTATAAAAGTGACGGGTTCACGGTTTCCATAGCTCAGTGTTAAGCCACCGACACCCAATATAGTTACGCCAAGACTGACTGAAGCACAACGCAACAACGCCATTCGTCGCTTGGAAGCAGGCGAATCTCGATCAGATGTTGCCAGAGCTGTGAATGTCCACCCAAGCACCATCACAAGGCTATGGAATCGTCACCAACAACATGGATCAACTCGTGACCGTCCACGAACTGACAGACCTCGTGTGACGACGCCCGCACAAGATCGCAACATCCGGTTACGTCACCTTCGGGATAGGACCACCACTGTAACGTCTACTGCCTCAACCATACCAGGGCTGCGTAGGATTTCTGATCAGACCGTACGCAACCGTCTACGAGATTCTTAGGACCCATGTGCAACCCATCATGGTGAACGTCAACGACGTTTTTCAACATGACAACGCCCGTCATCACACAGCCCGACTCACCACTGTCTTCTTGAGACACCACAACATTAACGTTCTTCCCTGGCCCTCCAGATCACCAGATTTAAACCCCATCGAATATCTTTGGGACGAGTTGGACCGACGTCTGCGACGGCGACAACCTCAATCGCAGACTCTACCTCAGCTTGCAGCAGCTTTGCAGGCTGAGTGGACAGCCATTCCACAGGATGTGATTTGTCATCTCATCGCTTCCATGGGCAGGAGATGCCAAGCAGTTATTGATGCTCACGGGGGGTATA
This sequence comes from Tachypleus tridentatus, assembly GCF_004210375.1. Lineage (NCBI taxonomy): Eukaryota > Metazoa > Arthropoda > Merostomata > Xiphosura > Limulidae > Tachypleus > Tachypleus tridentatus. The sequence goes on along the minus strand of NC_134833.1, from coordinate 3,589,001 downwards.
CTCGTTATTGACGTTGAGTGACGTTAAACTTCAACTAGTGAGCGTGGACTTCGCCTTTTAGACTTTGGATGTTCAGCAATGAATGTGCAAAGTTTCACACAAGTCATACAGAACTACCCGAAATAAACTTGTTGACAATGTGTCTCATATTTTGCCTTTTGCGTTTCTTTTTTTGAAGAGTATAGTTTACACTTGAATCATTGCATTTTTTAAACAGAGCTTTGTGAAAATGGTTTGTGTTTGACTCAGTTCATGTGTGAAATAGCGGTTTATGTTTAAGTCAGTTCAGGACCTAAATAATGATTTGCAATAAATGTATATGTTTACTCCATTCATATGTTATATAGTTTTTCTAGTAATGGTTTGTGTTTGACTCAGTTCATGTGTTATATAGTGCTTTGTAGTAATATTTTATCTTTGATTCAGTTCATGCGTTAATTAGAGGTTTGTAATAATGGATTATATTTTACTCAGTTCATGGGTTAAATAGTGGTTTATGTTTAACGCAGTTCGTGTGTTAAATTGTGCTTTATAGTTATGGTTTGTGTTTTGACTCATTTCATGTGTTAAATAGTGGTTTGTAGTAATGTTATGGGTTTGACACAGTTTTTGTGTTGAATAGCGGTTTGTAGTAATGATTTGTGTTAGACATAGTTCATGTGTTAAAGAGTGGTTTGTAGAAATGGTTTACGATTATCTTTGTTCATGTGTTAAATAGTTGATCATGTTTAACTCAGTTCATATGTTCAATAGTGGTTTGTAGTTACGGTTTATGTTTAACTCAGTTCATGTGTTAAATAGTGGTTCATTTTTAACTCAGTTAAGGTGTTAAATAGCGGTGTGTAGTAATTGTTTCTGTTTATTCAGTCCATGTGTTAAATAGTGGTTTCTAGTAATGATTTATGTTTAGTATAGTTCATGTCTTAAATAGAGGTCCATGTTTAACTCAGTACATGTGTTAAGTAGCAGTATTTCTTTAACTCATTTCATATGTTAAATAGTGGTTTATGTTTAGTGATGTTCATGTGTTAAACAGTGAATTCTAGTAATGACTTGTGATTCACTCAGTGCATATGTTATATAATGGTTTTTGTTTTACTCAGTTTATGTGTTAAATATCGATTTATGTTTAACTCAGTTAATGTGTTAAATAACGGTTTGTTGTTATGGTTTTGTGTTTGTCTTAGTTCATATGTTAGATAGTGGTTTGTAGTAATGGTTTATATTTAACCCAGTCCATGTGTTAAATCGTGGTTTCTAGTAATGGTTTATGTTTAACTCAGTTTATGGGTTAAATAGTGATTTATGTTTAAATATGTTCATGTGTTAAATAGTGGTTTATGTTCAACTCGATCATTTGTCAAATGGTGCTTTGTAGTAATTGTTTCTTTTATTTCAATTCGTGTGTTCAATAGCGATTTGTAGTAATGGTTTATGTTTAACTTAGTTCAGGTGTTCAATAATGGTCTATGTTTAACTCAGTTCAGGTGTTAGCAATTTTTTTGTTGTACTTGTTTATGACTAATTCAGATCATGTGTGAAGTAGTAATTGTTTACGTTTAAATCTGTCGTTGTGTTACAGGTTGATTTCTAGTAATTGTATATCTTCAACTCAGTCCATCTGTTAAATCATGGTTTGTTGTTATGATTTGTGTTCATGTGTCAAATAGTGGGTTCTAGTAATGTTTAGCGCTGTTCATTTGTGAAATAGTGGTCTAGGTTTAACTCAGTTCATGTGTAAATTGTGCTTTATGTTTAACTCTGTTCTTGCATTAAATAGTTATTTCCAGCAATGGTTGTGTTTGACTCAGTTCATGTGATAACAGCGGATTATGTATAACTCAGATCATATATGATAGAGGCGCTTTATAATTATGGTTTGTCTTTTGACTCAGTTCACGTGTTAAATAGTTGTTTGTAGTAATGATTTATGTTTTACACAATTCATATGTTAAATAGCGGTTTGTAGTAATGGTTTATGTCTGACTCAGTTCATGTGTTAAACAGAGGTTTATTTTTAACTTAGTTCATGTGTTAAATAACGTTTGTAGTCATGGTTTGTGTTGGACTAAGTTCATGGGTTAAAAAGTGGTTCGTTGTATGGTGTGTGTTTGACTTAATGTGTTAAATAGTGGTTTGTTGTAATGATTTATATTTCACTCAACTCTTGTGATAAATAGTGGGTTCTGTTTAACTCAGTTTATGGGCTAAATAGTAATTTATATTTAAATCAATTAATGTGTTAAGTAGTGGTTTATAGTTATGGTTTGTGTTTGACTCACTTTATGTGTTTAATAGTAATTTCTATTAATGGTTTATGTTTGAATCAGTTCATGAGTTAAATAGTGGTTTGTAGTAATAAAGTATGTTTAACTCAGTTCATGTTTCAAATAGTGGCTTATATTTAACTAAGTTAATGGTTTAAATAGTGGTTTGTAGTAATGATATTGTTTGGCACAGTTCATGTGTTAAATAGTGGTTTATTTTTAATTCAGTTCATGTGTTAAATAGGGTTAATGTTTAACTCACTTTATATGATAAATAATGGTTTGCAATAATGGAATAATTGTTGGTTGGTTGATTTGGTGTTTTATAGCAAAAAGTAGCTAGGCTATCTGTGCCAAACATCCAGTAAAAAGTTAAAAGAAACTTTGTAAAATTCATAAAAGGAAATTAAAGTAAAACAAAACAAAGTTTAAAAAACAAACAGCATCAAACCAGTGTTTACATCTAGTGTACAACGTAAAGAGAAAAACTATAGTAATGCAAGTTGTAAAGGACTTTATGTAGCGTAACTATAATTATCATAACTCGCCAGGAAGACTAACATGTAAGTACAAAACCTACGTCAATCACCTTAAGTTGGCCTTTCCAATCCTGGTTCTGAGTTATTTGACATGATGACCGTTATCAAGAAGGAAAGTAATAAAAAGGTTTTAAAAAACGTGTAGCAAAATTATAATAATAATTCGCCAGGATGACTATCGAGTAGTTAAAACAGAAGCGGTTAGATAACTGAAGTTCACCTTTCTAGTCCTGGTTTCGAGTTATTAATTGTTAGCCAGATTCTAATATGAAATCGAACTAGATGTACTTTGATTCTTAAAAGGGAATCACATTAAAAATGTCTAATGTATAAATTAAAAAACTTAAATGACATTAAAAAGATTAATGGCCTTTAAAAACTAAAAATATTACCAAGGTGGACTGTGTCACCATCACCAATAACACTGTCTAACGCCATGGACAAATCTTGGTACAGAACATGTTTAAAGTGGTGCCGTCGTTGAGAGTCATAATGACGACAAGACACTAAAATGTAGCTTATTGTGACCTGAATGTTACACAAACAACACAAATAAAAGAAAACAATGAGTTAAAAATTGTGACAACTGCGTAGTCTAGTTAGAACAACTTTCTCTTTCCAATCCTTATGGAAGCAAGACAGTCAAAACCCAATATAGGGTTTTATTTGGAAAAGTATGTTTTCACGTTGCTCACTCCAAGTCGACTGGCAACTGGTATAGAGCCAAGCCTTGAATACAGGACCACAGTCCATGTATGGAACAGCCACAGCAGTTATAGGGCCAGAACAGATAGATTTAGCTGCGGTGTCGGCAAGCTCGTTCCTGTGAATACCAACGTGACCTGGTATCCAATACAACTGGATAGAAATAGATGTTAAAGAAAAATGGGTCAGTCGGTTTTAAATATCGGCGAGAACAGGGTGTGAACTAACGTGAAGCGATTCCAAGGCCAGTAGAGAACTAAGTGAATCAGCATAAATAGTGCAATCTCAGTACTGCTTAGCTTCTACATGATCCAGAACAAGTGAAATGGCATACAGTTCAGCAGTAAACACAGAAGCTGTTGAGAGGCTTGTGCGTGCAACCACCAAACCACAATAAACTATGGCAGAACCTACACAGTCATCTGATTTTGAACCATCTGTATAAATAGAAATGCAAAAATGGTTCGAAATATGTTCAGCAAATAACACAGTATTTCCAATCAGAAGCGTCTGCTTTTCTCAGGTGACTTAAAGATAAGAAGCCATGGTGGGATGAGCTCACCAGTGGATACAGCAATGTTTTCCAAGGATAGACCCAATTCATCCAACTGTACCTGGATATGAAGACCAAAAGGAGCTATAGTAGATCGTCTGTTCTAAACAAGTATGGCCCACCAAGCTGGGAAAACTCAACCCCAGGTGGGATGCTTTAGTAAGGAACGAAGTTTCAAAGCATATAGTTAAGACAGGTGTAAACAGCGGAGGTACAAAGAAGGTTCATGAGACTGTGTATAAGTTCTGAAATGGGGAAGTGAAGAAAATCCCAGTGCAAAGCTTAAGTCCTTGATGATGAATCAGGTCCAAAATCTTTAAGGCTGAGGTCCCAGCACAGTCATAGATTCAATAAGAGCACGATATATCTTTAGAATATAAATCAATCTGCTCCCCAAGTGGTAAAAGAGAGGACACGGAAGATGTTTAGTGCTCTTGTACATTGGACCCGTAGCTCCTTAATGTGTGGTATAAAGATCAGCTTACGAACAAAGATAAGCCCCAAGAAATTTGTCTCGGGGACCACACGCAGCATAACTTCACCAATACAGAGTTTAGGATCACGGTTAATACCCTGTTTGCGGCAAAAGTGTATGGTAGCGGTTTTAAAGAGAGAGAAGTTAAAGCCATTTGCTGTGGTCCATTTCAGTAAACGATTGAAGGAAGTCTGTAACTGCTGATCAATATACCTCAAGTTTGACGACCGACATGAGAAGTGAAAGCCCGTTTTTATACTGAAAAGTATCACACTCAGAACTCAGCCCTGAAAGACTTCAATTTCCTGTAGAAAAGAACGGGGAAGTGTCGAACCAACACGAACTTGGAATCTCATGCCATTAAATTTTTTAAGTAAAAATGGGCAAGTGGCCACGTAACCCATATATATGGAGATTTCGCAAAATACCATACTTCCATGTTGAATCATAAGTCTTCTCAATGTCAAAGAATATTGATACAAGATGTTTTCCTCAGAGAAAGGCTTCTCTAATTGACGTTTCAATTCGAATCAGGTGGTCCATGGTGGAGCGCTGTCGTCGGAACCCACACTGGGTGGCTGAGAGGAGATTGCTTGATTCGAAGAACCGAACAAGACGAGCATTAACCATCCTCTCTAAGTTCTTACAGAGACAGCTCGTCAAAGCAATTGGTCGGTAGTTTGAAGGAATCTTGGGATCTTTCCCAGGCTTAGAGAAAGGTAGGACAATAGCCTGGCGTCAGGCATCAGGAAAAACATTCTTCTCCCAGATTCGGTTAAAAACATTCAGAAGAATAGCAAGAGAAGCTAGTGTATAGATAGTGTATATTATAAGGGCCAGTTTGAGTTTAACCAGTATAAAGGGACGATTATATTCATAGAGACAATCAGCTTGAAAGGAAAGAGATGATTGCTTTGCCCGAGTCTTGATGGCTAAGAAGGTGGAAGAAGAAGCAGAAATGCTAGATACCCGGAAAAGCTTTCACCTAGACTATCGGCAATGTTCCAGGTATCAGTTACTTCCTGGCCATCAGAGAGCAAGATCGAGAGGAGGACAGAATTATATTGCCCACTGACCTTACGAATCTTGTCCCATATGACTTTGAAACTGGTGGTAGATGATACGCTCGTTGTAACTTTATCCAAGATTCCTTCTGGCTATGACGTCTTACCCATCGAGCATGTGCACGGGCCCGTTGGAAAATGATGCGGTTCGAGTGTATGGGAAAATTACGAAAAGTATCCCAGACTAGATTTTGAGCCTTCCATGCCATGTGGCAGCCAGTATTCCACCATGGACGAGGAAATAGTGGAAAACGTGTCGACGTTTTAAGAATACATTGAGCAGCTACTTGTATAATATAGTTAGTTACTGCTGCCGCACAGTCATCTATTGATGGCTTACAGACGATGGCAGGATCAAGTTCTGCGAGAGCAGTAAAAGAGTTTTCCTGATCCAGCTTCCACCGGAGCACGAGGGTCGAATGGCATCGACCACGGCCAGTCTCTCTCAAGATTATAGGAAAATGATCACTGCTTCGTGGATTATTGTGAACCCTCCATGTAAAATGGGAAAATAATGAAAGGGAAGCAAATTGAGAGATCAATAGGAGTAAACAACTGACTAGATGCATGGAAATAAGTAGAAGAACCAGTATAGAAAAGAGAAAGGTTGTAATCAGATATCATACACTCTACAGAATGACCCCTCTTATCAATATCAGGACTTCCCCATATTCTAACTGAAAAAAAAGTTAGGACACCCCCACATTTATTCTCACCTAAAATGGCTCAACTCACACACAGGTGTATCACACCATGTGCACATGATGAGAAGATCGTTACTCAGCATTTTGAATTAGGCTTGCCCTATTTAAACCTCAGACATTTAGTTCGGTGTGCTCCTGCTTGTTAAAGTGAGAGTGAGCACCATGGTGAGAGCAGAGGGTGCTTGAGGATTATGTAAGACCATCTGTATGAAAATTAAAGCTGAAGCGGACCTGGAACTTGCAACACGACAATGGCCCAAAACATACCAGTAAATCCACCAAGGACTGGCTGAACACTTAAAAAATGAAGAATCCTGGAACGGCTGCATCAAAGCCCAGATCTTAATCCCATTGAGATGCTGTGGGGTGCTATGAAACGGGCTGTACATGCATGAAACCCCTTAAACATCTCATAGCTGAAAGAATTCTGCATTGAGGAGTGGGACAAACTTTCTTCAGACCAATGTCAGAGACTTTTAGATAGCTATAAGAAGCGTCTCACTGCAGTTATTTTAGCCAAAGGAGGTAACACTAGCTATTATGGGGTAGGGTGTCCTAAATTTTTCACATGACTGTATCACCAGATTGAAGCTTCTTTACTGACTTTGGAAAGCCAGCAAGTCCCTTCTGAATAAAAAAGGAAGACATTTGCCGTAAAGGTTTGTCTGAAAGTGAATGTAATATAAAAAATGAGGTACAACAGGTGGTACAGATGGTGAGGATTGCTGCTCAGAATTTTAAAGACGTGGTTCGTTACCTATAGACTGTTTTTTCACTATTTTATTAAGATTTTTAATTGGAGTATCCATAATAAAGAAAGGAAATTTCGGTGCCTACTGACCCCACCAACCATGGAGACCTGCGAGGGGATGCACAACAATGTCAAACAAGGACACTGCGGCAACGCCAGAGTTTCGTGAGCACTATACCTAAACACCAGCATCAGATACAATGTCCACAACACCTGTTGAGAACATCCAACACTGGTACTTGGTTCACCCTAGCCCAAGTGGACAAGCCGATTGACCGAAGAGGGGCCACCCTAAAACCGATCATCTACAAGAATTCAAGGCCAAAGTGCTGTGTTAGGGTTGGACCCCTCAACAACCAGGATCTTCTCCTCCCCTTCACAGGTCACCACGCACGGCAAACACATGGGTGGATGTTTAGATCCCAGAGGAGGTAAAGTGAAATAACAGAGCCTTTCCTGGGAGGTCCCCTCACCATGTACAGGAATCTACACCAAGGGCTTTCAGAAATGGATTATGTATAACGCAATTCATGTGTTAAATAGGGGTTTGTAGTAATGATTTAGGTTTAATTTTGTTTTTATATTAAATAGTGGTTTCTAGTAATGGTTTGTGTTTAACTCAGTTCATGTGTTAAAATGTGGTTTCTAGTAATGGTTTGTGTTTGACTCAGTTGATGTGTTATAAAGAACTTTTTACTAATGTTTATCTTTGGCACAGTTAATTTATTAAATAGTTCTATCAAGTAATGGTTTATATCTGACTCATTACATGTGTTAAACAGTGGTTTGTAATAATGGTTTGTGTTTAACTCAGTTCATGTGATAAAAAGTGGTTTTTGTTTAACTCAGTAGATAGGATAAATAGTGGTTTATGTTTAAATCAGATGATGTGCTAATTAGTGGCTTCTAGGAAAGGATGACGTTTGGCTCACTTTAAGTGTTAAATAGTAGTCTATTTTAACTCAGTTCATGGATTAAATAGCGCTTTTTATTGAACTCAGTTCATGTTTTAAATAGTGGTTTATGTTTAACACAGTTCAGGTGTTAAATACTGGTTTGTAGTAATTTTTTGTAACCACTCAGTTCATGTTTTAAATAGTAGTTTATAGTAAGAGTTTGTGTTTGACTAATTTCGTATTATATACGATGCTCTGAAGTTATGGTTTATGTTTGACTCTTTACATGTCTTTAACAGTAGTTTCGACTAATGGTTTGTCTTTGACTCAGTTCAAGTGTGAAATAGCGGTTCATGTTTAACTCAGTTTATGTGTTAAATAATGGTTTGTGTTGTTTCAGTTCAGATGCTAAATAGTTGTTTCTAGTAATGGGTTGTGTTTAACTCCGTTCATGTGTTATTTAGTGCTCAATAGTAATGGTTTATCTATGACTCAGTTCATGTGTTAAAGAGAGGTTTGAAGTAATGGTTTACGTTTTACTCATTTCATGTGTTAAACAGTAGTTTATAATAATGGTTTGTGTTTGACTCAGTTAATGAGTAAATATTGGTAAATATTGGTTTATGTTTATGTGTTATATAGTGCTTTATAGTTACGGCTTGTGTTTTCACTCAGTTTATGTGTTAAATAGTGCTTTTTTTCAATTCATGTGCTAAATAGTCGTTTATGTTTTTTCTCAGTTCATGTGATAAATAGTGCTTTATAGATATGGTTTGTGTTTTCACTCAGTTCATGTTTTGAATAGGGCATTGTGGTAATTATTCATGTTTTACTCACTTCATGTCTTAAACAGGGTTAATGTTTAACTAACTTTATATGTTAAATAATGAATTATAGTAACGGATTATGTATTTAAACAGTATACTCAATTCTTATTGTAACTCAATACTTACAGTAACTCAATTCACGTATTAAATAATGGTTTGTAGGAATTGCTTGTCTTTGACTTGGTTCATGTGTTAAATAGTGGTTTGTAGTAATGGTTTGTGTTTGAAATAGTTTGTGTGTAAAATATCGGTATATTTTTAACTCAGTTCATATGTCAAATATTTATTTGTGGTATTGGTTTTTGTTTGACTCAATTCATGTGTTAAATAAATGTTTGTAGTATATCTTCGTATGTGATTCAATTCGTGTGATAAATGTTGGATTACATTTAACTAAATTCATATGCTCAATAGTGGTTTGTAGCAATGGTTTGTGTTTTACTCATTTCATGTGTCAAAAAGTGGTTAGAAATAATCGTTTATGATTAACTCTGTTCATGTGTTAAAGAGTGGATTATGTTTAGCTCAGTTCATGTGTTAAATAATGGTTTGTAGTAATTGTTTGTGTTTGACTCAGTTAAACTGTTAAATAGTGGTTCGTAGTGATGGTTTAAGATTAACTCAGTTTGTGTTTTAAACAGTGTTTCTTGTTTAACTCAGTTTGTGTGTTAAAATTGTTTGTAATGAATGGTTTATGTTTGATTCATTTGATATGTTAAATAGTGGTTTATAGTAATGGTTTCTGTTTGACCAGTTCATGTGTTGAATAGTGACTTCTAGCACAGGTTTATGATTAATTCAGTTCATGTGTTATATAGTGCTCTGTAGTAATGGTTTATCTTTGACTCAGTTCACGTGTTAAATAGAGGTTTGAAGTAATGGTTTATGTTTTACTCATTTCATGTTTTAAATAGTGGTTTATAGTAATGGTATGGGTTTTACTCAGTTCACTTGTTAAATAGCGAAATATTTTTAACTCAGTTGACGTGTTAAATAGGGTTAATGTTTAACTCATTTTATATGTTAAATAGTGGATTATAGTAATGGTTTGTGTTTGACTCAGTTCATATGTGAAATAGTCGTTTGTGGTTCTGCTTTGTATGTGATTTAGTTCATGTATTAAATGGTGGATTATGCTGAGCTCAGTTCATATGTTCAATGGTGGTTGGTATCAATTGTGTTTGACTCACTTCATGTGTTAAAATAGCGGATTATGTCCAACTCATTTGATGTGCTAAATAGTAGTTTATAGTAATGGTTTATATTTGACTCAGTTCATGTGTTAATTTGTGCTTTTTGTTCAACTCAGTTAAGGTGCTAAATGGTGGTTTGTAGTAATTGTTTGTACTTACTAAGGTCATGTGTTAAATAGTGGTATCTTGGAATGATTTGTGTTTAACTCACTTCATGTGTTATATAGTGCTTTCTAGTAATGGTTTATCTCTGAGTCAGTTCATGTGTTAAACAGAAGTTTCTCGTAATGATTTATGTTTAACTCTACTCGTGTGTTAAATGGTGGTTTCAAGTAATGGTTTATGGTTGACTTAGGTGATGTATTAAATTGTGCTTTTTGTTCAACTCAGTTTGTGTTAAATAGTGGTTCATGTTTAACTCAGTACTAGTTTTAAATATTTTTGTAGTAATCCTTTATGATCGACTCAGTGAATGTGTTAAATAGAGGTTTGTAGTAATGGTTTGTGATTTACTCAGTTCATGTGTTAAATAGTGCACTATGTTTTACTTAGTTCATGTGTTAAATACTTTTTTATTTTTAACTCTGTTGATGTGTTAAATAGTGGTTTCTAGTAATAGTTTGTATTCATATTTCCAATGTTGTGGTATCTTATTAGTCTCTTGTAACAGTTTTTATATATAAGACGGTCCCCAGTGATGCCATATTCATATTTCCAATGTTGTGGTACCTTATTAGTCTCTTGTAACAGTTTTTATATATAAGACGGTCCCCAGTGATGCCATATTTATATTTCCAATGTTGTGGTACCTTATTAGTTTCTGGTAACAGTTTTTACATGTATGACGGTCGCCATGGATGCCATATTCATATTTTCGGCATTATTCTATTTTACCAGTGGTTGGTGACAGCTCTCACGACGTGGAAGTGACTCGCCTTCAAATCACTCAGTTCCCTTAAACTTAGTTCTACACTTTAACATGCTTAAAAGATTTGGAAAACTTTCCAGTGGAGAAATCATTGAGACTAGTATTTCGACTGCAAAGAATGTATATTTACAATTTTGCACGGAACTGTAACATCTGTTGTTAAAGAAATCCATGAATTTATAATCACTGTGGTTTCGTGAAAGCAGAGAATGTGTGCAACTGTACCTTTAGAGTAAAGAGACATTCGTATCGTTTCTATAAACAGTAGGCACGTTAGTGGTTATGCAGTCTGGTTCATGTAACTTTCCGAAAAAGTGTGCAACTGTACCTTGCTTTTCTCATAAAATAATAGCTTATGTTAAATCTCATTTAAAAAAAAATCAATACGTATTTGACAAAGACAGTATAAGAAATGGAAGCGACATCTGTTAATGACATTACATAAATGGTTTAGAAGAATCCTAAACATATCTGGCTGAAATATTTAGCCAGTAAATAATAACTTGAATATTCAAATTTCATTCTGAAATATAAAAACGGAAAAAAACATCTGTAAACCTCACCCACAGTAATATAGTAATATGGATATAGGGAAAGGAAGCAATAGTACATGTAGTGCTATATTTGTAGGGCCTCCTAGTATCAGCACAGAACCTAGTAATCAGATCTCTGAATAACGTAAACTTCATAGGCAGAACACGGAGAACTCGTTAGAGGCACTATCAAAATGTATCTGATACACTTAAGGGTTTGATAAACATGTTTAGTTTTTTCAGTATATTAGTCAATGAATTGCCTACTTCTACAGGGTGCCTCCAAATATTTCATGAAATAACCAGAACACACTTAACGTGTTTCATGATACACATTAAACGTTTTTAACGTTACCTACTCTTAAGCCTTTTACTTTTGAATGAGTTTAAACTCATACATAAAGAAAACTATTTAAAAATACTTAAATACCTCCATCTATCAAACGACCTGTTGATCATAATGTAGGGATCGTAAATACCTAATGTAGGACTAAGTCACTTTTCTATACTATAATGCAGTGAGTATGTTTAAACATGTCTGTCTAAAGTTTGTTAACGAATCACATTGGGTTCTAGTTAGTCTTAGCATTTATGTGAATATTAATAAACAAGACACATTACAAAGTATGTAGAGTTTGTTTGTTTGTTTTTTGGAATTTCGCACAAAGCTACTCCAGGGCTATCTGTGCTAGCCGTCCCTAATTTAGCAGTGTAAGACTAGAGGAAAGGCAGCTAGTCATCACCACCCACCGCCAACTCTTGGGCTACTCTTTTACCAACGAATAGTGGGATTGACCGTCACATTATAACGCCCCCCACGGCTGGGAGGGCGAGCATGTTTAGCGCGACTCGGGCGCGAACCCGCGACCCTCGGATTACGAGTCGCACGCCTTACGCGCTTGGCCATGCCAGGCCAAAAAGTATGTAGAACAAATATCAAATCATAAGTCACTCAATTTGTAGTCGAGTAAAACATTGAAACATACAGAAAGTTAGTTAGACACACAGAATTATGTTTTCAGTCACTTAATGTTTTTATATCATTATACTTGTTTTCTACAAAACTCACAATAATTCGAGTCTTCACTGACGTCAATTATAAACATTCACGTCGAGAGTCATGCATCATCATATACTCTTCAAAAAAAGAAACGCAAAAGGCAAAATTTGAGACAAATTGTTAACAAGTTTATTCCGGGTAGTTCTGTATGACATGTGTGAAACTTTGCACATTCACTGCTGAACATCCAAAGTCTGCAAAGGTGAAGTCCACGCTCACTAGTTGTAGTTTAACATCACTCATCGTCAATAACGAGTATGCCCCCCGTGAGCATCAATAACTGCTTGGCATCTCCTGCCCATGGAAGCGATGAGATGACGAATCACATCCTGTGGAATGGCTGTCCACTCAGCCTGTAAAGCTGCTGCAAGCTGAGGTAGAGTCTGCGATTGAGGTTGTCGCCGTCGCAGACGTCGGTCCAGCTCGTCCCAAAGATATTCGATGGGGTTTAAATCTGGTTCTCTGGAGGGCCAGGGAAGAACGTTGATGTTGTGGTGTCTCAAAAAAGACAGTGGTGAGTCGGGCTGTGTGATGACGGGCGTTGTCATGTTGATAAACGTCGTTGACGTTCACCATGATGGGTTGCATGTGGGACCTAAGAATCTCGTAGACGGTTGCGTACGGTCTGATCGGAAATCCTACGCAGCCCTGGTATGGTTGAGGCAGTAGACGTCACAGTGGTGGTTCTATGCCGAAGATGACGTAACCGGATGTAGCGATCTTGCGCGGGCGTCGTCACACGAGTTCTGAGAGATCGTGGACGGTCACAAGTTGATCCATGTTGTTGGTGACGATTCCATAGCCTTGTGATGGTGCTTGAGTGGACATTCACAGCTCTTGTAATATCTGATCGAGATTCGCCTGCTTCCAAGCGACTAATGGCGTTGTTGCGTTGTGCTTCAGTCGGTCTTGGCGTAACTGTATTGCGTGTCGGTGGCTTAACACTGAGCTATGGAAACCGAGAACCCGTCACTTTTATAGGGATTTTGCACATGTTGCACTTGCAGAACATGCAGATCTTTCAAACAAAGTTATTGGACACGCATGCGTGTTGGCGAAAACACCAATGTTTTCCTCAGTTTTCAAACTGCACAACTTTTATTGTCATTTTGGTCTGACAATCAGTGCCTTAATACGTGTAACATCACATACTCTGAGCTTCTAACGTTATTACATATATTTCTCTTTAAAATAAAAAAATATATCCCTTTTGCGTTTCTTTTTGTAAAGAGTATATAATACCTAAGCATAATGTAGCAACCAATACAAAACGTCTAAATAAAAATATTCATACACGCCTACAGTAATGTTATATAGATCACACGTTTCTATAACATGTTGAAATAGCAGAAAATAAAGAAGCGTTTTATTTTTTCATTTAAAAGTTTTATAAATTATTTAGTTTCAGGAAGTAACCAAGTATTAACTCAGTTTCAGAAAGTAACCAAGTATTAGACCTAACTCACAATAAAAATTAAACATCAACTTTCCTCTCTCATATTCGGTAAAAACTCAAAAAATGAACACCTGAACTGACTGACATCAACTCCTAGATACTCATGAAATTCTGGACATAACATATTGTCACTACATCACACCAAAGCTCCGCTCCGTCTGGCAAACATATAAAATATCTTTAACTTAGAATATTAATATTTACAGAACACGTCTTCAGACTTCACCCTAACTTGTTTAAACTTCACATTTCAATTAATAGGGAGAACAAAATAAATATAGCAGGCTATGCACTATGATACCGTGCATAAACATACAGTGCTAGTCTCGGCTCCACTAAAACTTTGATTAAATGTACACCACTACCTAATGTTTAGTTTGATAATTAAAAAAACTAGTGTTTTTGAACTCAGACACGGGTTTCTTGCGTTTTTAAGGTATTAGTTTCTACTTTTCAATTCGTTTTCTATGTAACAAGGTCTCTTAAGTTATTATAAATTATAAGTCGAAACTGTTGATGAGGGTTAACTGAAGATTCACGTGTTTTTAGATTGTCAGTGTTGCTCCCAACTTTTAGGATTTATGTGAAAATTGTTGATAGTTAGAAAATAAATGGTGTTTATACGCTAACAATACTTTACTTCCCAACCGTTTTTGTGTTACAAACTGACGTATCCGTTCAACCAAAGGGAAAACGTGGGGACCTCTACAGCTAACACAGTGTGATCGAATCCAAACGCTGACCATGTTTATATCACTCTAAGGGTACAAGTCCAGTTTGGTGACAATCTTTATGAACATTGAAAGTCTAAAACAGACTTTTGTCATCCAAGGGTTTAGGTTCTCACTCTGGCTAGAATGTTATATTAAAATTTATTGATAAATTGTTTTTGTTCTCTGGATATTCGCTGTTTGTGTGAAAGGAACTTCACTTCAAGTTATTTATTTTGTTAGTTATACTTCATGTCAGGATTTTGTGTAACTTTAGATAAAGGTATAACATGTATGACACGTCTGTTATATTATTCTTTTAAAATATAATTGAATTGAGAAAGTAATTAGATAATTATTTATTGAAACTTCTTAGTGTTGTACTTAAACATTTTTCTGACAATCATCGTTTATTTATAACGTATTTAGTGTACGAAAATCACGTTATCTTATTAGAAGATAGAAACTACTCACATACTTCAATGAGCACGAAAAGTGAAAACAATCCATACTCCTAACACTTGTTATTCACAAAAATAGAAAAAAAAAATGTCATTAAGTCTATTAACATGGCTTTCGGACACTATATTTTTCGGTTATGTTTAACCGTTCGCACGCAGCAACTTATTTATTTACAATTACACAATAGATAAAGATGGAAAAAACAATTCTAATCTTATGTTGGGTAAAAATGATAAAACAATTACGGCTTACCGTATCGAGGTAACGTGGATAAAACGTGTTAAGTTTCTTTTAGATATGACCTGTAATTACAGAATAGCTTTTAGTGACGATGGGTTACAATACTGTCTCCAAAAACTTTTATTCCTTTTCGTAACTTATACTTTGAGGGCAAAATACCTGAGTGGCTCACCAGACCACAGTTACACACACGTAACAGTTTTCATACATACACCAAGTCACATGACTGCGCGAAGTGTCCTCTACCAACCGAGGTTTTTACCAACTCGCACAGACAAGCATAAGATAGGGCCCGGCATGGCCTAGCGCGTAAGGCGTGCGACTCGTAATCCGAGGGTCGCGGGTTCGCGCCCGCGTCGCGCTAAACATGCTCGCCCTCCCAGCCGTGAGGGCGTTATAATGTGACGGTCAATCCCACTATTCGTTCGTAAAAGAGTAGCCCAAGAGTTGGCGGTGGGTGGTGTTGACTAGCTGCCTTCCCTCTAGTCTTACACTGCTAAATTAGGGACGGCTAGTACAGATAGCCCTCGAGTAGCTTTGTGCGAAATTCCAAAACAAACTAGCATGAGATATTCTTACATATCCAAGCCAGTTTGTAGGATTTCCAATTTTTATAATTTAATCAGTACAGTCTTAGTTCATGTTTACTGTCAGTTTCTTGGAATTATTCTCATATCTATCTATTGAAGTTAAGCGTGAAGACAGTGAAGAAATCCCAAGTGTTTGTTAGGACATTTCAACAAATCCAAAGTTTATATTAGGGCACTTCTTTACGAATACAATTTTATTTTGTATCTGCACGATTTCGACTGTCTTGCTCTCAAGGATAAGACTTTAAAGTTAGTTGTTAAACACGTTACTTAACACCCCAAGAAATGAACTGCAATTATCACTGAGCAATGGTAACATCTACAAACGTGGTTAGAAAATAAATAATTACACAACATACAAGAAGTACAAGCTGATTGTAGTAAACGGCCTCATCCTGATACCTTCACTCGTTCATATTTTGTTTTCCAGCGTACACTTAGTGAATAAGTTGTTTTTTTCTTTCTCTGCATGAAGTAACTTCAGTTTAAGAATTGCTGGATTATTGTACAGATTGACAACAAATACAAACATATAACATACGACTATTAATACTAAAATGATTTACAAATGCTAAATAAAAGGAAGGTTGGTATATCAGTGACTCCGGTAAATAAGTACGACTGTTTCATTTTCATCTTATCACAACGATAACAGCTTAATATAAGAGGCACTACCACACAAAAGCTATGTTTGTTTGCTTTATTGAATTTCGCGCAAAGCTACACGAAGGGTACTTGCGCTAACCGTTCCTTATTTAGCAGTGTAGGACTAGAGGGAAAGCACTAGTCATCACGGCCAACTTTAGGGCTACTCTTTTACAAACGAATAATGGGATTGATCGTCACATTATAACCCCCTGCAGTTGAAAGGGCGAGCATGTTTAGATCGACGTGAAGTCGAACCCGCGACCTTAAGATTATGATTCGAGTGCCTTAATCACCTGGCCAGGTCGATCATCAAAAGCTTTATAAAAAGGAAAAAAATAATTTAAACTGGTTATATAAAATAAATGATTTACGAATATTGTCTGAAATGCCTTGAAAAAGTTTTACGATTCCGAAGAAAGAATAATTTTCGTTATTCGAAAATAAAAAAAAAGACAACTTTATCATTGGTACATCTATGAAATAAAAATAAGTGTAGTTGAAATACTAATTTTCCTTCAAATTATATTAACTGTAAGAGATAATCCGCCAGAAATATAAATATTAAGAAACAATTATTTTATGAACATCGACCACACTGCAATATAAATAAATATATTTTTTAGCCCACAATAGCAGACTTAACTATGAAGAAGCTATCTAAATCACCACAAAGGAAAACAACCTCCTTAGAACTTGTTTTTGAAATTTCGCAAAGCTACTCGAGGGCTATCTGTGCTAGCCGTCCCTAATTTAGCAGTGTAAGACAAGAGGGAAGGCAGCTAGTCATCACCAGCCACCGCCAACTCTTGGGCTACTCTTTTACCAACGAATAGTGGAATTAACCGAAACATAATAACGTCCCCACGGCTGAAAGGGCGAGCATGTTTGATGCGACGGGGATTTGAACCCGCGACCCTTGGATTACGAGTCGAATGCCTTAACGGTGCCGAACCTGATTGTTACGTAAATTGCCAATAATTATTGTTATGTAAAATTTTAATAATGATTTCAGGTGAAATACTAATAATGATTCTTATATAAAATACTATTAGTGGTTATGTCAAATACTGATGATGATTATGTAAACTACCAATAATCATCAGATAAAATACTAATAATCATTGTTATCTAAAATACTAATAATAATTGTCGTGGAAAATACAAATAATGATTGTTATTTTAATTATTATTAACGACTGTTCGGTAAAATACTAAATGATTGTAATTTAAACTAATAATAATCATTGTTGTGTAAAAGCTAACAATCACTGTTATATAAAATAATAAACATCATGTACAATATTAATGAGGATTGTTATGTGAAATACTAATAATGATTGTTAGGTAAAATACTATTAATGATTGTTATATCAAATACCGATAATGATTGATGTGTAAAATACCAAAGATCATTGTTGTGCAAAATACAAATGATAATTGTTTCTTTCAATACCATTAATGACTGTTAGGTAAAATACTAATAATGATTGTTGTGTAAACTGCTAATAATCATTGTTCTCTAAAATGCTGATAATGATTGTCAGGTAAAATACTGATAATCGTTGTTATATTAAATATCAATAATGATTATGTAAATTTTAACAAAGATTTTTATGTAATATACTAACAATAATCATAGTTGAATAAATACTAATGATCATTGTTGTAATATATAAAACTTTATGGAGATGAAACCACTTGTTATAAAACTTTTAGTAATATATAAAACTTTATGGAGATAAAACCGTTTGGTATTAAACTTTTAGTATTGTATAAAACGTTATGGAGATGAAACTATTTGGTATTAAAATTTTAGTATATATTATATAAAACGTTGTGGAGATGAAACTATTTTGTATTAAACTTACAAATGTATCAGACCTCAGGGAGACCAAAGTACTAAACCTTTAGTGATATACGTGCTACTGTATAAAAGCTTGAAGCTGTGAAATCCTGATGATTTTCTATAACACCGAACTTCCACTCATAAGAAAGTAAAATACTGAAACATTTCTTTCCAACCAACCACCTTTTGATATCTGTCGATGTTGTGATTTTTAAGTATTTTAACATTTTCTAAACCCGTTGGTCAAAACTTTTATTTAGTACAAGTTTTACCCGTTTCACATAAATTTATCATGATGTTATGGCTTTTACTTGTTGAGAAATCAATCTGCTAGAGTTTCAATTTTTTTTTTACTTTCCGTCAAGTAATAGCTTGAGTTTCAAATATAAAAACCTGAGTAACTTGAACAGGCAATAACCGTACTAAATATTTATACTTATCCTCTGTAATTTACAAACAAAAGTTAGTGGTGAAATTGTGAAAACAAAAACAGTAATGAGGGAAGTAGATTTGTTTGGAAAAAGAGAAAATGTGTAATCAGAAAAAAAAACGATAAAGCTGCGGAACATACGTACCGACCGAGGGCGCTAGAGCATACAAGAAACATTCTCCATTACTTGGTGCCAGTTGTTTGATACGGATATATCACAGTCATCAATGGCGTTGATCAAGGATAAAACAAATTTGAAAGGTCAACTGTACAAAGTCTTATAGAAAAACATTTATCTTGTTCCAGCTTTGACAGAAATGGACATCTAGTGGACGTTTTTCGTACTAGAATTTTTGAACTTGTGTGCAAGTACACAAGTTCATCGTAAGATGAAATGTTTTAACAGCAATAAGAACGTGCTGCGTTACAAGTTTCACGTGCTGAAAAGGTTTGATGACGACACGAGCAGTTATATACCCACAAAATACAGTAAAAATGACTGGATTGTTTAAACACAAACTATGAACTAATACCAATTATTTCTTCCGTTCGGTTTTCGACGATTAATTCCTGTGATCAGAAACTGTTTACATTTTCACACTTCATAATCTCCTGCTGTTGTTTCACTACCAGCTTGAAAAACTTACACATCAAATCTAGTGAAGTGTATTTATAACCTACCATATGAGATTTATGGTTGGAATCATGCTAATTTTTATAATTTAGACTTAACACAGTTGTACTTCAGGATGAAAGTCTTTCTTGGTGTGTAATCAGCTTAAACATTGGTTGGAAAGAAGCTCTAAATTATTTTTATCAAGCTGACAAATACTGTGATTGGCTATTTCCAATTATGATCATGTCACTGTCAGTAAAACTGATTACCACTCACTTTTGGTAAAATTAGTTTGTGAAAATCACTCAGCATAGTTTTACTTCAGATATTCTCAAACTATCTATTTACAACACTTATGTAATAAGAATATCTCAGTAAAATTTGTTTGTGAAAATCACTCAGCACTCGTTTTTACTACAGATATTCTCAAACTATTTACATCACTTCTGTAATCACTGTCACTCAGTAAAATTAGTTTCTGTGAAAATCACTCATTCATGCTAGTTTTATGAGATATTCTCAAACTGAGTAAAACTTCTGCAACACCACCACCACTCACGTTATTTTTACTTCAGATATTCTCAAACTATTCATTTACAACTTCTGTAATTGCACCATCACTCCCAGTAACACTTCTGTAATCAAACCATCACTCTGGGTAAAACTTCTGCAACCCCAAAGTCACTCAGTAAAACTTCTATAATCACTTTATTTCCAGTAAAATTAGTGTGAAAATCACTCAGCACTCATGCTATTTTTACTTCAGACATTCTCAAACTGTTTATTTACAACACTACAATCACACTGTCACTCAGTAAAACTTTTGTAATCACCCTAGCTCTCTCAGTAAAAGTTCTGTAATCACACTGTCATTCAGTAAAATTAGTGTGAAAAATCACTCAGCGCTCATGTTAGTTTTACTTCAGATATTTTCAAACTGTTTATTTACAACACTACAATCACACTGTCACTCAGTAAAACTTTTGTAATCACCCTATCTCTCTCAGTAAAACTTCTGTAATCACACTGTCACTCAGTAAAATTAGTGTGAAAATCACTCAGCACTCGTTACTTTTACTTCAGATATTCTCAAACTGTTTATTTAAAACACTACAATCACACCGTCACTCAGTAAAATTAGTGTGAAAATCACTCAGCACTCATGTTACTTTTACTTCAGATATTCTCAAACTATTTATTTACAAAACGTGTTATGAAAGTTTAATTATAGAAAATACCCTTCTACAGTAACCTTTGAAAAGTACTTTGAGCTATAAATACAACAGAAGCTAAGTACACTTTACAATAATAAACAGACAGCTCATAACCACTATCAAAATAACTTCAACTACTACTTACTTGTACTTTTATTTTTTACATAAAGCTGGTTATGGTGCTAAAACAATGACATGAAGATAAAAACTTTGTTTTACAAATTAAAACTAGAGAAAATATCACAATAAAGTCTGGAAGCTTCAGTGTGTGGAATGTAGCTCTTTGGAGTGTTTATGTACAGCATCAACAAAAGCACACAAGTGTGCAGGGTCAATGTCAGGATACACTCCATGCCCTAGATTTGCAATGTGTCTATCTGGTCCAAATTCAGTTATCATCTGTGCTACATACTGGTCAATGTCAGATGGTGAAGCATAAAGTGCACAGGGATCAAGATTTCCTTGAAGGGTGACATATGGTCCGACTTCTTGTCGTGCTTTTTTTGGTTTTACTGTCCAATCAATTCCCACAACATCATATCCTGTTTGTCCTAGCTTGTCCAGAGCATAGCGAGTATCTTTTGTTAAAATAGCCATAGGAACTTCATCAAGTCCTTCACAATGTAGTCTGGATTTTACACTTTCTCTTTTACTATTAATATATGGAAGAGCAAATTTCTCAAAGAGTTGTGGACCAAGGAAGCCAGCATTAGATTCAAACACCTGCAACATCTGAGCACCAGCTTTAACCTGACCAATGAGGTAGTCAACAGTAACGTTTGTCAGGATCTTTAGTAGCTTGTGACTCTCCACTGGCCACTCATACAGCCAACGCTTGGCTTTAGACATGGTTTTTGTTCCCCCCACCTTCAATCATGTATCCCATAAGTGTTCAAGGTGCTCCACAAAATCCCAGAAGGGGAACTCTTCCCTCAATCCTATGCCTGGTTAAGGTAATAGCATCAAAAACATAACCAAGTTCTTTCTTCATATTTGGAGTTCCTTTTAATAAAGACAAGTCATCTGGTTTCTCTAATGGTTTGGGGAAATGTGGGCCTACACCAGGAAGCATATCGACTGCCATGCCTAGTGCTTGTGGTACGACTAAAATATCGAGATTAAAACGATTTATTGGTTGTAATGTGACCTGGCAAGCAAGTTCAGGGGTCTTGCAAAGTTAAAAAAAAACTGAAATCTTTTCTTATTTCACAAAATTCTGGCAAGTACCGTCCTGCTTGTCTCATTACCCAAACTGGAGTGAACTCTGTCCTCTGACCACGAGCTACCATAATATGGCATCATTCAGGAGGGGAGGGAAGTTCTGGGCCATCTATACAAAAATAACATACAATGTTTACAATTTCATGATTATATGTGAAGAAAAACAAAACAATAAATACTTGTAATGAATGTATAGCATTGAAGAAAATGACCATAATGTGTGTGTTTCATATAGCAAAGTCACAAAGGGCTATCTGCTGAGTCCACAGATCCATAATGTGTAAAGATACTACTACAGAACAGGTAATAAGTACATTACAACTGTGAATAAAGTTTAACTTACAAAATTCTCAGCTTTAAACTGACTATTTCTATTGGTTTCATATAGTCATAGGAACTTCATCAAGTCCTTCACAATGTAGTCTGGACTTTACACTTTCTCTGATACGATTAAAAAATGGAGGAGCATATTTCTCAGAGTTGTGGACCAAGGAAGCCAGTACTAGATTCAAACACCTGCAACATCTGGACACCAGCTTCAACCTGACCAACAAGGTAGTCAACAGACACAATGTAGTCTGGATTTTACACTTTCTCTTATAGTATTAATATATGGAAGAGCAAATTTCTCAAAGTTATGGACCAAGGAAGACAGCACTAGATTCAAACACCTACAACGGGTTAAGGTAATAGCATCAAAAACATAACCAAGTTCTTTCTTCATATTTGGAGTCTCTTTTAATAGAGACAAGTCATCTGGTTTCTCTTGATGGTTTGGGGAAATGCGACTCTTCATAGGCCACCAAACTATTTATTTACAACACTGGGTAGCAATCAGTTACAGTGTGCACTTACTGTTACTCTGATGGTAACAAAAATTAGTATACATGTACTGTTAGTATGAAAGTAATAATAACTTTGCTTTCTTCCAATGTTCTACCCAATAAGCCAACATATTCTACACAGCCACAGATATTACTTGTTTAACAGTTTTTATACACTACATAACTAAATGCTTTCTATAAATTAAGATACACCACATTCATATCTGTACCCTTCCCTACACGTTGTACCCTCTTCAAAGAATGTCAAAACTCAGAAAGGTAAGATTTTGCCCCAGTAAAACCATCTTGACTATTCATAAAAATCTAAAATTTAAATGACTTTACAAAGATTCTTTCAATAGACTTCCAAAACTTTTCCACAACTGATGTAAGACTAATGGGTCTATAATTAGTAAGGCAGTTTTTATCACTTCCTATTAAAAAGAAAAGTAACATTAGCCAACAACAAGAACAAAGTTATGAATGGTTCACATATCCAATCCTCAACTTACTTTCAATGCCCTGGAGTAGGTAACATTGAGTCAAGCATTTTACTTATTCAAAGGTCTTTGTTTTTTTTATCTTAAATAGCTCAGAATTAATGTTATTATGTTGTTCTATCTAGCTTCTATCTAGCAACTGTTCAGGTTGAGGAATATTGTTTACATTTGATTAGTAAAATTGAAGAAGTAGAATGTAATAAGATAGTCATCCAATAACACAGGCTGTGAACCTTAGCTTCATAATAGTTGCATTGGTTTTAATAACAGGTTTCACATAATTCTACTATCCAGGGTTCATAAGCAAAATTCATGTTTTGCTATCATGTGAAGACTTTTTACAACTCAGAAACAAATGTTAAAGTCTTACTTTGATCAAACTTACAATAAATTGACCAAACAAATATATGTCTGTTTCATTTTACACAACCTTTTGTTGCCATAGCATCAAATAAGCATTTAAAAGAACAATATTAAGTGTATACACAAATGTTATCCACTAATGACACATCATGTTGTCTGTTAACTTGTATACAAGTGGTGTGTTTATAATGGGTTCTAGAATAAGATCTCATGTTGCGTTTGGTTTAGAGAAATCTATAGTCAGTGGTTATCAATATTTAAGCATAACAAAACGTGACCCAATTTCGATTAAAATGGTTCACTTATGTAAGAGCACATACGACATTTTGTGACAGCTCTGTAAAGATGGACATCAAGTGTACACATATCACTGTAGAACATTTTAAGACAATAAAACTATTGCAGTTGTAACACCTTTCAAAGGCCATACTTCAATACTAATGTTTTGCTATATTTGAAGAAATTCTCATAATTTACTTTAATGTTTTCAGTCAACATTGTTTTATACCATTTCCATAATCTCTCATTCAACCAACTACACTGGCCTTCTGTAAACCTCCAAGTTTCTCCAAGACTCATGTGAATTTAATTTTTTATATTTATAATGGTGTTTTTTTTTGTGGTTTTTTTCTGGTAGCCACTTGTTTTGTCTATAGGAAACATGCCTATCTTGAACATTCAACTAACCACTATCTTCAACTCAACTGCCCAATTCAAAACACAATTCTTGCATCATCTCTTCAAAAATGTTTTTTTTCATTTGTAACCAAAATATTATTATTTCTTATCTTCATGTTACAAAATATTGAACCTAATGAGGCAACAACCACTTACATCCAGATGTTCTCCAACCTCTACTGGATCAATCACTCACTTATTAGAAGGTATAATAAATCTAAAGTAGCATTGTTCTTAGTAGGGTCCATAATCAATTGTTAAATAAATCACAATGAATCAGAAAACTAGTGAACCAATCAGTTGTTTCTGAGGAGAGAACTGTCAAGTTTCAAAATGAAAACAGCTTTAGAAAAAATGTCGGAAGAGAGCAGAATAAGAGCTTACACAAGATTATGGAAACAACTGTACAAAAAACAGAGAACCACAGATCTCTATAGTTGACTGAATGTAGAACTAGGGAAACAAGTAATGACACAATATGTTCTGAAAGAACATTTTAATAAATGAAGGGTAAACTGCAATAATTAATCATCTTCCTTATGCATTGAAATTTAAGCTCATTATAAAATACGAGCTGTACAATACAGAAATCAGTAGAAAAGTTATTCATATACCAGAGTTACTTGCATTTAAATAATTTCTTTCAAAGAAAGTTGGCATATTTTTATTTTCATGATTGTTGCTTGTTTTGAAAGGATTTATGTTTAAGGAAATACATCTATTCAATTTCTCCAGTGGAATGAGACAGAATTTACAATAAAAAAGGCAAAACAAATCAAGTTTGTTTACCATTTTTATTCAGAAGTCTTTGTTTCTTTGAATAAACAAAAAAAAAACAAAGCTAAAAACACTAAATAAAGGCTGCTTAAAAAGATGAAGACAGGGATGTTAAACATGCATTTTTTAAAAACTGGCCTAACACAGTAAGTGAATGAAGATCAGTTATCAAACGTCCCGAGGTTGCTATCAAAATAACTAACACACACATCAAGTACAAACTCAATATAAACATTCATATGAGAAGGGACATGTGTCCATCCAAATAAGATAAAACAAACAGCACATAACATAATCACATAATTATTTTAGATTATGCATATTTTTTCCTAATATTAATAAAGTAGATTATAATTTAGAATTACAACTTGTGATTAATTTTTTCCAATTAAAAAAGGCGAAAATAAGCAAACTGTAGGAAAGTTTAGGTTCCTTTGTAACTTTACAGATTCATTCGTTTAGAATTAAGTACAAAGCTACATAATGGGCTAACTGTGGTCTGTCTGCGTACCACGGGTACAAATTCGTTTAGCCTGATGAAGGTAAGTAAAAAGTTATCTAACACATTTAACTTGACAATAACTTAAAAGTTATAAGAGCGTCACAGCGCATATGGATGACAGTCATTTTGAAAATCAAATAAAAAATTACACTTTCTGCAAAAAAAAAAAATCAATCATACCAATATGAAAACAAAATATTTTGAACAACACATAATACCTTATGCGTACGACTTACGTTTTCGAAATTTAAATACAAACCTCATCAAAAATGTTTCTTCACTTTTAGTTTTAATTTCAAAGTTGTATCAGGTTCCCTTTCACCGTGACGATTACACTTGAACAGCAGATAACACGTCAGTCTTCTTTCATGGTAATAACCGTACGTAGCGCTGATGATCAATGTTACTTGTACTATCAGGGATCCTTAAATTATTGCGTTGTAAATATTGTGCACTAAAATATGAGAGATAAAACTAACAACTACATTTCAATTTAAAAAATATCATGTACATATAATTAATTTGCAATATAAATATAACTAAAAATGGTTAATCATATATATATAAATTGGGTTATACTTTGTCTTACTATAAAAATGAGATATTCATATATACTTAAGGAGCAGAAAAAATACCAATTAATTTCTTACTTAAATGATTAATCCATTTGTTGCCAAACGTTGGTTTGATTGTTTTGTTTGTTTGTTTTTTGAATTTCGTACAAAGCTACTCGAGGGCTATCTGTGCTAGCCGTCCCTAATTTAGCAGTGTAAGACTAGAGGGAAGGCAGCTAGTCATCACAACCCACCGCCAACTCTTTTACCAACGAATAGTGGGATTGATTGTAACATTATAACGCCCCCACGGCTGAAAGAGCGAGCATGTTTGGCGCGAAGGGGATGCGAACCCGCGACCCTCAAATTACGAGTCACACGCCTTAACACGCTTGGCCATGCGGGGCCACGTTGGTTTGAATCAAGCAAAAAGCTGCATTATAGGCTATCTGTGCTCTGCACACTACGGGTGCCTAAACCAGGTTTTTAGCGTTGTAAGTCCACAGACATGTCGCTGTGCAACTGGGGAGCATTGAATAGTAGTCACATATACTCATTCCCTCTCGCTTTATTCAAGTAATGTCTCTTTTTTTTTTGTTTTCGATTGAATATTTTATAATTTCCTAACATAATTCATTATATATTGATATCAGTAATTATACTAAACATTGTTCAATATACTATTTTCATGGATCTTCTGAAGATAGAATATGCGTAATTCCAAAATATTCATTAGCGATGTTTGCAACTGTTTCCACGGCTCTAATATTCATTATTAGACTTAGTTAAAGTAGTTTTATACACGCGTTTAAATGAGCTGAGAGTGAAAGTGTTTGCGGCATAAATTAGATATTGACTTGGTAGATATCATTTCTCATACGTACATTTCTCACACACCACTCTTCAGTTCAACGCTTCTTCTAAGTAGGCCTAATAGTATGGCTTTAAGATAATACTAAAACGTATGTGAAAACCTTTGTCAAACTTATTTTTTATCTTTAATTGGAACGATATATTTCTCAGCAGATTTAGTGATGTCGAGAAAAATAATTGTAGAAAAATATATATATGTGAAAACGGCTAGTTTGGGTTCTCAACCTAAACGAGCCGTTTGAGCGCGTAAGGCGTGCGACTCGTAATCAGAGGGTCGCGGGTTCGCGCCCGCGTCGCGCTAAACATGCTCGCCCTCCCAGCCGTGGGGGTGTATAATGTGACGGTCAATCCCACTATTCGTTGGTAAAAGAGTAGCCCAAGAGTTGGCGGTGGGTAGTGATGACTAGCTTCCTTCCCTCTAGTCTTACACTGCTAAATTAGGGACGGCTAGCACAGATAGCCCTCGAGTAGCTTTGTGCGAAATTCCAAAACAAACAAACAAACGAGCCGTTTTTACATATATATTTTTCTCAGCAGATTTTTACGCAGCACTCGGCGATAATGAGTCCTAACTAAAGTTATTTACAGTAGAAAATAAAATTGATTATTCAAAATACAGAAGTTCTAGAGGGCATAAATACTTAATACGAAACATTTCTGAATGAATTTACTTATACCGGAATTCGCTTTACCCCCCAGTGGCTCAGCGGTATGTCTGCGGACTTACAACATTAAACACCGGATTTCGATACCCGTGGTGGGCAGAGCACAGATAGCCTCTAGTGTAGCTTTGTGCTTAATTCAAAACAATAACTTTAAGGATTTTAAGGATTTTTTTACATTACGAAATTAGGTTGGCACCGATAATGGAAAATGCTAGTTAGAGAAATAATTTTATTACTCTTTACTTTCAAACCAACATGAACTTTCAACAATTTGTAATAGCTTTAAGCATTATCTAGATGTCAGAAATAAATGATTGTACAACATTTTAACAGAAATATAATAGTTTTCATTGTTGTTATAATTATTTTCAGTGAACTATTAACCTTAGACAACGTCGTAGTTTAACAAAAATCATTTTAACAAAATATTACCATATGTCTACTGACTCACACCGCGAGAAACCGAGTTTCGATACCCATGGTGAGCAGAATACAAATACCCCACTGTGTATAATTCCAAAGAATTCAGTTTTAAATTCAGTTCACGTAACTATAAAAATACTTAATATTTTATTTAACGTTTCAACGATCTTAAACAATATGATATTTGTTAGACACATTAAAAATGACACTAACTACACTAAACAAACGTATAGAATCAACTTCTTTATAAGATTGTAACTTAACACTCACGATACCTAATACAGATCCAAATATTTCGTTGTCTTTACAACCACCTCTCCCTATAACTAATAACATTATAATAAGTTAAACGAGTAGATAAAGAAAGTATGGTGGCTATGTTCCTTGCATGAAAGCACATTTGTTATTGTTTAACTACATCAACGATCAGTTTAATAGTGCTTCATATTAATCTTCAGAGATAATAAAAGTTTCAACTTTATCAACTCTCAGTAAACTTTTCACGTTTTAAAAACAAAATCTTCTAAACTTCGAATTTTATAGTTGCATATATCTCTACAAAGTTACAGGGTATTACTACAACAAATACGACTTTGAATTTTATAGTTGGATATATCTCTACAAAGTTACAGGGTATTACTACAACAAATACAACGCATAAATGTGCAAAACTTGTTATCAAACGCTATCTTTAGAGCTTTAAAAATGTTTTTATCGAGAAAAAGTTTTATTTTGACTTATTACATCATTATATTGAAATAAGATGGTAATTATGGTCAATCTCAGCTCTATAATCCCTTAAATGTCTTTCGCTGGTACAGCGGTAAGTCTACGGACTTACAACGCTAAATCAGGGATTCGATTCCCCTCGGTGGGCTCAGCTCGATGTGGCTATTAAAACATAGCTTAACTCTTATCATCGATTTGCTTATCAAGTTTTTTCTTAAACTAGTTTAAATGTACAGCATATGAAACCAACCCATTCAAAATATAAACCATCCTATTACAAAAATAAAACTGTTTTAACTGAAGATGACTCCAACCTTGTCCAGATTTTATACAAGTGTCCCCTAGGTCTACTGTTCTGTTAAATATGAAAAAAGATGATACATCAACATTATCAATTCCCTTTACAATCTTAAACATCTTTATCAAATCTTCCTGTTGATTCTTCTTTTTTGAGGAGAAAACAATTTAAGATATTTCAGCCTCTCCTCATATGACAAACCACTCCATTCCAGGCGCCATTGTCTGAACCATTTCTAATAATTTGGTGTCTTTCCTGAGGTAAGAGGCCCAAGACTAAACACAATATTCCAAATGTGGCCTGACAAGTGACGTGTACAATGAAACTATAACCACTTCTTTCTTGTATTCAATATTTCTGTAGCTACAAAATCTTATTTGCCTTACCACTATCAACAGCATACTACAAATCTTATTTGCCTTACCACTATCAACAGCATACTACAAATCTTATTTGCCTTACCACTATCAACAGCATACTACTATATGGCTTTAGAGACTAAGATCCCATTCTTTCATGCACTGTTAAGGTTATTCCCATCCCAATTATACTTATAAATCAGGTTACGATAACCCACATACACATTTATTATAATTAAAACACATCTGCTATTTATTTACTCAACTCACTAAATGAGCTAAATTAGCAGTATTCTCTTCAAGCCTTTCAAAAACTTTAATATCTCCTGTAAATTTAAATATTTTATTCACTATTCGTTAATCTTTGTCATTGATATAAATAAAAAAGAACAAGGGTCCTGAAACTGAGCCAGGAGGTGACTCCCTCTTGTGACATTAATTCAGTTTGATTGAACTCCTTTTGTAACAACCCTCCGCTTTCTTCCATTTAGCCATTCTTCTGTCCAATTAGCTAACTTATTCAATGCACCTCTGTAAATAATTATTTTAGAAGCATTTTACATGGCAGACTGTCAAATGTTTTCTGAAAATCCAGACACACCAAATTCAAATCCTTACTCTCAATTATATAAAGAGTAACCTAGCCATATTCTAAGTTCCTTATATGGTTCGTCGTTTTCTAGTGTTAAAAAAGGTTATTCAAGTATGACATCAGATGCTAAATTGTATTCATGAGTTAACTTGCTGTTTTTCTCAGGTGGATGCTATTAGTTTCATAAATGTTATTAGTGTACAAAATAGGTTGTTCAAAACGAATCCCAATTCGTGTTCACGTTACCACTGACTGTAATATAATAAGATAAACTGTTTCTCACAAGATAATTGTAGTATGAATCTGGCTCTTTCTTTTGGAAAACAATAACAAAGATATGTCAGTTATTCTTTTCTGAGATATTTGATGGTCATTATCATAATATTTCCTCCGTTTTCAATAATCCCAAGTTTAATTCCTTGAGGAACAGGATAATTCAATATAAAGTGACTCTCACAATCTTTCATATTATGTGCTATAGCTGCATAGTTCTTATGTTCATAGCTGTAAGGTTCATATGTTTTTTTTCGAAAATAATAATTCACAGAATTTCTCACATGAATAATATCCTTTGCAAACTGTTTCCACACCGTTAAAACCATGGATCATACAGTAATTTACTTCGTGAAAACCTGTTTGCTGATATGTGTCAGTTGTATTTGATTTTATACAACAATTTCAACGTTAATTAAATGTTTATTATACAATAAAAAAATTTACTTATTTTATACAACAATCTCAACGTCAATAAAACGTTTATTATGCACTAAAAGTTTTACTAATTTGATTTTATACAATTTATACGTCAATAAAACATTTATTATACATTATAAGTCATACTGATTTGATTTTATACAATACTTTCATCGTTAATAAAACGTCTACTATGCACTAAAAGTTTTACTAATTTTATTTTATACAACAGTTTCATCTTTAATAAAACGTTTATTATAGTCTTAAAATTTTATTTGTTTCATTTTATAAAATAATTTCAACGTCAATAAAACTATTATTGTACAATAAATGTCTTACTAATTTGATTTCATACAACAATTTCATCGTGAATAAAATGATTTTCATAAACTAAGAGTCGTATTGATTTGATTTTATACAACAATTTCACCGTGAATAAAATGATTTTCATAAACTAAGAGTCCTATTGATTTGATTTTATTCAACAATTTCACCGTGAATAAAATAATTTTCATAAACTAAGAGTCGTATTGATTTGATTTTATACAACAATTTCACCATGAATAAAACGTTTATTATGCACTTATTTGATTTTATACAAAAGTTCCAACGTCAATAGAAATTGTTATTATGAACTAAAAGTTTTACTAATTTGATTTCATGCAACAGTTTCATGGTTAGTAAAATGTTTATTATGGACAAAAAAAATTATTATTTCATGTTATAGAACAATTTCAACTTCAATAAATCATTTATTATACACTAAAACTTTTACTGTGCCCGGCATGGCCGAGCGCATTACGCGTGCGACTCGTAATTCGCGGGTTTGCATCCCAGTCGCGCTAAACATGCTTTAGCGGGGGCGTTATAATGTTACGGTCAATCCCACTATTCGTTGGTAAAAGAGTAGCCCAAGAGTTGGCGGTGGGTGGTGATGACTAGCTGCTTTCCCTCTAGTCTTACACTGCAAAATTATGGACGGCTGAGGTTTCTCCTCCTGGTTGGGGGTTGTGCAGTAGGATAACAATCTACTCACTTAAAAAAACCAGCATGTTAATGAATCCGCAAGTGATTGCGGCCCTATGTACCTTCATGGAATCGTAAGGCAAAATAAATAATATAATAATAAAACTTTTACTAATTTGATTTTATTCAACAATTTAAACGTCAATAAAACGTTTATTATGCACTCAAACTTCCAGTCAAACTATACAGTCATACTAGTATGATTTTACACAACAAATTGAACGTTTATTGACGTTAAAATTGTTGTATAAATCAAATTAGTAAGACTTATAGTGTATACTGAACGTTTTATTGACGTTCAAAATAGTATGTAATAAACGTTTCATTGACGTAGAGATTGTTGTATAAAATGAAATCAGTAAGAGTTTTGGTGTATAATAAAGGTTTTATTGACGTTGAAATTGTTGTATAAATTTAAATTAGTGCACAATGATAATCGTTTAGTTAACTTTGAAGTTGTTGTATAAAATCAAATTAGAGCATAATACACGTTTTATTGATGTTCAAATTGTTGTATAAAATCAAATTAGTAAGACTTTTATTGCATAATAAACATTTTTTGACGTTGAAATTTTTGTAACAAGTCACCTTAGTAAGACTTTTAGTGGAAAATAAATGTTTTATTGGCCTAGCAATTCCACGTGGGTTAAGGCATTCGACTCGTATTCTGAGGGTTGTGGGTTCAAATCCCCGTCGCATCAAACATGCTCGCCCTTTCAACCGTGGGGACATTATAATGTAACGGCCAATCCCTCTGTTCGTTGGTAAAAGGCCAAGAGTTGGCAGTGGGTGGTGATGATTAGTTGCCTTCCCTCTAGTATTACACTGTTAAGTTAGGAACGACTAGCGCAGATATCTCCAGAGTAGTTTTGCGAAAATTATTTCCTTTGTCCTAAAATTTCCTTTGTCCAAAGTAGTTTTGCGCGATTCAAAAACAAACAAAAGAAACGTTTTATTGGCGTTGAAATTGTTGTAAAAATCAAATTAGTAAGATTTTTAGTGTATATTAAATGTTTTGTTGACGTTGAAAGTTTTGTATACAATCAAAGTGTAAGCGTTAATGATTGTATAATATTGTCCTCTTTAGGGTGATTTAAACGTAGAGACACTTATTGTGTACTTGGTGAGATGTATATAATTGTTTTTACGTTATTATATATATCATTTTAGCATATCATTGAAAATGTTTATGATGTTCTAGAAAAGAAGCATGTTCAAGAAGTCTTGATTAAAATAAAATTGAGACCCTATAATCCGATCGTTTCCAAAAGGTGAACCTTTCTTCTTCAGAGGGAACTTGAAGTCGCAGTTTCCCTCTGAAAATATTTGTGTGTGTGTTCTTATAGCAAAGCCACACAGGGCTATCTACTGAGTCCACCGAGGGTAATCGAACCTCTGATTTTATCATTGTAAATCCGTAGACTTAGTTCTGTACCAGCACTGAAAATATTTAATTACTTGATTATAAGCAACATAAGCCTGTTAATTAATTCAGCAACTAGTGACAAGCATCCTTTTAATAATGTTTAATTAATTATCAACATTCATAATCCATGGTCCTCTAAAAGCATGTTTTCTACATGGTGAAGTAATCACAAATCTGTCAACGTCATAACTAACACACATAACCTACTTACATCGCTAAATCCATCTCTGAACGTCGTAACTAACACACATAACCTACTTAAATCAGTAAATCCATCTTTGAACGTTATAACTAACGCACATAACCTACTTACAGATGGCTGTAACATTGCATAGTGTTATCGATGTTGTTAAGATAACCGTAACATTACACAGTGCTAATGATGTTGTTCAGATAACCGTAACATTACAGTGTTAACGATAACCGTAACATTGTTGTTAAGATAACCGTAACATTACACAGTGTTAACGATGTTGTTAAGATAACCGTAACATTACACAATGTTAATGATGTTGTTGAGATAACCGTAACATTACACAGTGCGAACGATGTTGTCAAGATAACCGTAACATTACACAGTGTTAACGATGTTGTTGAGATAACCGTAACATTACACAGTGTTAACGATGTTGTCAAGATAACCGTAACATTACACAGTGTTAACGATGTTGTTGAGATAACCGTAACATTACCCAGTGTTAACGATGTTGTTAAAATAACCGTAACATTACACAATGCTAACGATGTTGTCAAGATAACCGTAACATTACACAGTGTTAACGATGTTGTTAAGATAAATAACTGTTACTATTTTATTTAATTGTTTGTTTGTTTTTTGGAATTTCGCACAAAGCTACACGAGGGCTATCTGTGCTAGCCGTCCCTAATTTAGCAGTGTAAGACCAGAGGAAGGCAGCTAGTCATCACCACCCACTGCCAACTCTTGGGCTACTCTTTTACCAACGAATAGTGGGATTGACCGTAACATTATAATGCCCCCACGGCTGAAAGGGCAAGCATGTTTGGCGCGACGGGGATGCGAACCCGCGACCTTCAGTTTACGAGTCACACGCCTTAACACGCTTGGCCATGCCGGGACCGTGCGTCATTTTGCTTTTAAAAATGCATCTCATGTGAACTTGTGATTGCAAATTTTTTTTCTTACATAAAAATAACAGTTACTTCATGGTAACATTATAAACCAAACCTTTCTAAAATTAGTACGTTGGTGATTTCTAGAAGTTTCAGTTGTTCAAATAGTCATAAATAATTCTACAAATCAAATGTATGTGAAATTGAATATCACGTAAGAATCATTTAATGTTTCCACACTATGCAGAAAAATTAGTAGTGTCGTAAGATTTTATAAGCCCAAAGTCTGGACCAACATTTCTTTAAAAAACAGTTGATTTATAAATAGTAAAATTATAATACAGATGATAACCTTCATATCCAAAGCTATTATTGTAACTGTGGTCATAGTGCTTCTAAAAACGCGCGTTGATGGTATTGTTGAAGTTACAAAGTACAATGAATACTGTAACGTCTGCTATATAAATATCCTTGAAATTCACCTAATATAACGCTCTAAATCAGTGGTTCCCAACGTTTTTTATGCCCCGCACCCCTAAAAAATTTTAATATGTTCTCGCACCCCTCACAGTAATTATTTATTTAAGAATAAAGGTGAAGGTGGTCAAAACAAATGTTATCTCGCACCCCTGGTTGAGAACCACTGCTCTAAATTCTTACATACAAACCCCTAACCATGAAAACACGAAAAACGATCAACCGGGACAATATTACATCGGCCCAGCATGGGCTGGTGGGTTGCATAGATAGGTGGGTTCCATGGCCAGGTGGGTTAAGGCGTTCGACTCGTAATCTGAGGGTCGCGGATTCGAATCCCAGTCGCACCAAACATGATCACCTTTTCCGCCGTGGGGGCGTTATAATGTGATGATCAGTATTTCATTGGTAATAGAATAGCCCAAGAGTTGGCGGTGGGTGGTGGTGACCAGCTGCCTTCCCTTTAGTCTTAAACTGCTCAATTAGGGACGGCTAGTCCTCGAGTAGCTTTGTGCGAAATTAAAAAAATAAACAAACAAATAATATGATAAAGTTGTTCATTGAAAATGTTTTAAGATATTAAAATATCCAACGCTGAACAAAGACTTCCCATAAAACGTTTTTCATGCACAAGGTAAAGCTGTGAAAATATAAATTCAGCCCGGCATGTATATACATGTGTTCTTCTAATATAAAGAAAGTTTTCAGGCTAATTACTGTGTAGCTTCAGATTATATTTGATATCGTATACTTCAAAACTAATTCGTAAACCCTTAACAGCTGCAGGATAAAACTAAACGTGCATGGCATAATAATTTAGTGTTTACTGATAAACTTTACCGACGCCATGCAATAAATGGCGAATTTCAATCACTCTACATCCTTCTGAGCTTGTATTGCGTATTGTAATACCTCATTCTGTTATATTGAACGGCATAGTATTCCTACAATGCTTTGTGATTTGCTGTAATCTTATATATTAGGATATTTTAACATGAAAAGTATTTTTATTTCATTTAAACAGTTTCAGTTTAGTTCTTTATTTTATCCTCCAATTTACTCATGGATTCCTCTTGTACCGAAACAATCAACGTAATATTTTATCCTCCAATTGACTCACGCACCACTAGGCGTCTAAATGTCGTACTTGTTTCATTACGACATTCGTGTCGTGTTGTGTTCGTTTTTAGCATTTGGGTTGTGTGGTGATGGGGAAGTATTAACGTGAAAGTTTTTTGTGCTGTATAGTTGTTACGTATTATCGTTAAAGGCATAACTAATAAGCTGTTCTCTTGTATATTTGACAAAATATATTGTTTCTTGTTAGTGTAACGACATTTATTTTTGCATTATAATAAGTAATTTAAAAGTAAGTCATTTTCAAGTTGAACATATAAAATCAGGTAAGCCTTAGTAAACAACTGATGTTCGCTGTACTGTGGTGAATATTCTTTATAAGTTCACTATAGGAAACATAATTATATTTTAGGCCATATAAATTTGACTTTTTATTAACCGTAAGCTAATTTGTGTAACGTTAACCATTATTTACCTCTCCTTTGCTCTGTTTAATTCTACTGTCTTACACAGCTTTTTTTTTTTGTCATTTTGTACATCAATGAAGATGAAACGTAAACGCGAAGTTACATTATTAGTATTAACAAATAAAATAATTATTTTTACGATTCGTAATGGTAAAACGACTTTATTATTATTATGAAAAGGCTAAGCCTAATATCATTACTAAATTAAACATTCGCGCCTTGCGCACATTCTCTTTATAATGTATGGTGCAGCAGCTAGTTGTAAACGTTTCCATTTGTTGGCATGTTGTTTATTAGTATGTTATGTAATCATGATAAGATATTACATTTGGATTGGGTGTGGTATTATACGTAAAAACAACTTACTTTAATTTTTAAATCAGATCATCTCCTTTTGTTTAGGCGCTTGATATCAGAATATCTAAACCAATTTCATGACTCTACCCGCACTTATTTAACAGTTGTTGAAGTGTATTTATTGTGCGTATTCCAAAATATGTGATGCTTTCGTTGACTCTTAGGAGAACATTCTTTTAAAATAGAATTCGGAAATTTAAACCAACATTTGTTTTTATTATTTCCCTGTAATTATGCAGCCACGTGTATCAAATGTTAAAATATATTCCGTTTTTTTTTTTTCAAACAAAGTACTGAACCTGTTCATATGAATTTTTTTCTTAATTTCATCCTTATTCGTGGCGAATCAAGTTGCATTAGAGAGAAGAATTTTATTACATCCAGATAAATTTTCCTGAGAATTTTTTTTTGAAAAACCAATAAGAATTCTCTATAATATTGATTTTTGAAATTTAGCTTAGCAAGTAGACACTCGGATATTGGTAGTAATATATTATATTAAGAAACACTGATTTATTAATCAGTTTTGTGTCAAAGAGAAGTAATAGTATTATTACTTCCATATATACTAAAGGTTTAAACTTTAACAGAAATTCTGTATAACATTAATCATTATTTATATTTTGCTTTCTGTAATTAATTCCTTTGTTTGTATACGAATGAATTTGTGAACGAGATTTCAGCAAAGTAATAGTAAATGCTAGTTTATTTAAGAATAGTGTTTAAAAATACAGAAAGCATTTTAATTTTAATGTAAAAGTTATCTGGTATTTATATTGTCTTTGTTGAGAAGGTTTGTTTTAAAACATAAAAAAAACAAAATTTTAGTAAGTTTTTTACCAGAGCACTTTGTTTAGTGATCTGGTATTCCAAGGTATCGAGTTATCTGATAGTATCAATGACTTGAGGCTCGCAGATCAGTGTATTTGAGTAATACGTACATTGACTTATAAAGAAAAGTGAGATTCTTTGTGAAGATAAATAAATATGAAGACTACTGACAGAATAGAAAAGACAAGGCTTAGTGTGAAGACAAAAACTAACATTTTATTGACAGTATAAAAAGGAAAAGATTCTGTGTGAATATTAAAAATACTAAGACTATTGACACACAAAGAAATACAAGGCTGTGTTAATATAAATAAAAACAGAACATCATTGACATGATAAAAAGACAAGATTCGATGTAAAGAATTAACACTTGACTAACCACTTGAAAAACTGTGAAAAATGTACTTCTGTTAAGCCTTGAGTTACTGTTGCAATATCGATCAAGTACATGAAAGTGAAATGACAGCCAGCACTAGTTCATGCGTTTAAGTGGGAATCCAGAAAAGATATCAGTCAGCTGTTGGAAAAATAAGCAAAACCGCGTTCTAAAATGTTCTTTGTTAAAACGAGGTTCAACAACCCCACGAAAGAGCTAAAATTAAAAAAACAAACGTTTGCTCTCTCTATTTGTTGATAGGATATTGTCGGCTCCTAAACCTTTTTTTGAAAGTTTTATTCGAAGAAAGGAAAACGTTTTTTTATTATTATTACTGCAGTCGTTTTGGAGCAGTTTCAGGTAAATTATTTTAGTACAAGTCGATTGTGTGCTGTCTGTTATATTGTTCACATGTATCACAAACAATTAAGACACATCGTGAAGAATCACGGTCTTTATAAAACCTAACAACGCCGGTTAAATACAATTAGTATAATGTTGATGAAGTGTTATAAGACTGAAACTTTTGAAATACATAATGTCACTGTTGAAACTAGGTAACAATGGTGTTCAAGAAACGCTCGGTTGTTTGGACGAGAAGACCTTCAGGGTAGCAAGCTAGGTCTGCTGTTTATCGATTTTTTGTTTTTCTGGTTCAGTAGGACATGTGATCTCTCACAGATGTATTCCGTTATAGGAAAATAATAAAAGGTTATATTTCTTTCACTTACGTTTTGAACAATTTTTGCTGGTGCTAAAGACACTAGGTTTCGCCATTTTTTTTCTGCTGAAATGTAGTATCAGAACACGAAGAGACTGACTATATAAACGTAACATTTCTTTCGCCTTCGTCATGGCCAATGTATACTATACCTAACGCAGTGCGTTGGGCGCTCTGATTCGTTGTCTTGTTTATAGTAAATAAATTGAGAACAGAAAGGATTGAACTGTTGCATTATGGCAAACATAATTAACTAAAAATTGATTAAATATTTATTGAGATGAAATTTGCAGAATTAGTACATACAACTGTAAATACATGTAATTAAACAATTAGTACATACAACTGTAAATGCGTGTAATTAAACGGAATTGGTACGTACAACTGTAAATGCGTGTAATTAAACGGAATTGGTACGTACAACTGTAAATGCGTGTAATTAAACGGAATTGGTAGGCGCGGCTGTAAATGCGTGTAGTTAAACGGAATTGGTAGGTGCGGCTGTAAATGCGTGTAGTTAAACGGAATTGGTAGTCGCGGCTGTAAATGCGTGTAGTTAAACGGAATTGGTAGGTGCGGCTGTAAATGCGTGTAGTTAAACGGAATTGGTAGTCGCGGCTGTAAATGCGTGTAGTTAAACGGAATTGGTAGGTGCAGCTGTAAATGCGTGTAGTTAAACGGAATTGGTAGGTGCAGCTGTAAATGCGTGTAGTTAAACGGAATTGGTAGGTGCAGCTGTAAATGCGTGTAATCAAACGGAATTGGTAGGTGCAGCTGTAAATGCGTGTAATTAAAATGAAACAGAGTGGTGAAACATGCGCCATAAGTAATGTCACAATAGGGAAAAATCGAAAAGGCTTTAACAGCAGTTTTGACGCAGAGTGTAAGAAGCAAATCCAACCGAAGCTAACATATATCCTGACTACGTTTTCTGTGTAACGTGTTAGATTGTTTATAACAAGTCAAAACACTTCACTCCCACCAGGATATATAAAGTATTTGCTACAAGTTGGCACTTTAGTCTTTGCATTGTAAGGCTTTTACCAAAGTTTGGAAAGTAGTGTGCAAGAACGAATTATTAGCCAAAGTGAATAACAAAGAAATGTATCATGAATAGATTTTACAAAGAAGGACACGCGTAAAAAATAGTGTTTGGTACCAGAGCCAGTATTAGAAAAACTGAAAGTAAAACTACATATAGACTTACTTATAGCTAATACGACTTGGTCATAAAACTACATGTGCACTTGCTTATGGCTGGTACGACTTGGTCATAAAACTACATGTAGACTTGCTTATGGCTGGTACGACTTGGTCATAAAACTACATGTAGACTTGCTTATGGCTGGTACGACTTGGTCGTAAAACTACATGTGGACTTACTTGTGGCTGGTACGACTTGGTAATAAAAAGGAAAAGGACGAATAAAGCGTTGTCTAAAACTTATTTCTGGTAATTGTAAACAGTGTGACTGTCATATCGGTACTGTCAGATGGTGTTTAAGTAATAGGAGAACAGCTTTCTTTGTTTCGTTAGAGTGATAGCGTACACTTAATTATGCAATTGTATGTATAGTTTTGGGGTGGGTGTAAAACAGGTGCATTGAATTATTTTGTAATTTGGGTTTGTAATGGCTATCTTCCGCTGACCAGGAGGGTCAAGTTCCACCGAGTCCACGTTTTCCCTTCATGAAAATGCTATATCTCGCGTACTTTTTTGTAGTGATGTTCCAGAATAAATTTCCAGTTTTGCGAATTCATTGAGTTTGTATATAAAGTCTTTCACTCAAAACAGTTACTTCACACACACGTAAATTTACAAAAATTTCGAAGATCGTATTTATATTTATATGTAAATACTCTTGTTAAATACATAGTTCATCTAACTTCGTAAGTTCTCTTGTGGTAGGTAGCCTTGTATTTAACTGTTAATAGGGGAGATACTTCTAGAATGTCAAAACATTGAGGAGTATGTTTGGAGAAGTCTAAATATACTTTTTACTAATGTGCCTTGACTTATGAGTAAAAGTCTGTTCTTACTTTTTAAATATAACGCCTTTTGTTTTTGCGTTTTTTTTTTAAATTCACATCTCTTACCTAATTTTAAACTTTCAATTTTATATAAATTTATCTTTTATTTTTCTGTAATTTTTATCTTATTTTAATGTTTGGTTTTGTTCTTTTAATATCCTGTTTCTTCCAGACCTTTCAAGTCACGTAGGTTTCTACATCCCAAGGACCTCCGCCTATGAATCCAAACAAACATCGTTATACTGCGAAACCTTATAAACACAGTTTCAAGACTTTGCTAAATCGGCTACACAGATGAAGAAGTGAACTGTATAATAAACCCCTTCATTCACTCCAACTACTGTTGAAGTGCCTAAACTTGCACACAAAATTGACACTGATACAAGAACACAATTTCGCTGTACCATTCATCTTGAAGTAATTTCAAAAATAACCAACACTTGAAGAAACTTGTCATTAAACATAATTCCTGTTGACTTGAAGTTAATTCAAAAATTTGACACTAAATGAAAATCATTACTGAATAAAAATCAAGTAGAA
Organism: Tachypleus tridentatus; assembly: GCF_004210375.1. NCBI lineage: Eukaryota > Metazoa > Arthropoda > Merostomata > Xiphosura > Limulidae > Tachypleus > Tachypleus tridentatus. The sequence goes on along the minus strand of NC_134833.1, from coordinate 3,547,823 downwards.
CATTCCACAGAATTGTACATCGGAGAAACAGGATGGGAAGATGGAAGCAGTTTCTTCGAACATAGTAAAAAACCATGCAGTATTTACTACCACTGCAACTTGGGAAAACCACGGTAAATCTATACAAAATTAGATTAGAAATAAGTACCGAACGCCAACAAACAAAAGAATCTAACTGAACAAAGCAGCCATGCTTTAAACAAACATCTGGGGTATCCTTAATCTGCTGAACAGTTTGGTCATGTGATCTCTGTTTCATACTGTGTATGTGTCTTGTAATGCGATATACGTACTCCATCAGCCAATGTTCGCATACCACTAGTGTCCCATTGTGATGTATTGTTACAGATGCTTCACCAGACAATGTTTTAAATAGACTTCTCATAAGCAACTGATTTCGTAAAACCAAATTAAAGAATTTAACAAAAAGCCAACTAGTTAGATTACTTGTATGGAAATCATTCACCAACTGGTGTGGCAAAAGTGTTCAAATATCTGTGTTTAGTAAAATGTCGTGAGTGAAGCTGTGCTAACATTGATTCTATGTCTATCTCCTTTATTTTTATGTGCTGAATATATATTATTATAACTTCTAATTAATGCATCAACTAGCAACTTTTTTCCTGGAATTGTTATTGCTTTCCCCAACAATGAGGATACTTTTCTCTGTGCATAAAACTTTCGTGTATATATTGGGTTATTTTGGTTTCTTAAATAAAATAAACATAATGATAATATTTTTATTTTTTCAGGTTATAGGTTTACTTAACTGTTGGTTTGTGTGAGTTTTAACGCAAGCCACGTAATGGACTACCTTCAAACAAGTATGTACGCGATGAGGAATGGTCCTGGATTTTAGCGTTGGAAGTCCGTTAATATATCATTTACCTCAAGAAACTTTAAGTAAAAATAAGCTTCGCTTCTTAGTTAAACTCTAAATACAAACTCCAGTTACTAATTTCTATTCTAATGGAATTTGCACAAGTAGAAACTCAAGCTGCAGCTGAAACTAACTGGCTTACAGCAACAAAAGTTCCCTAGTTGGACAGGGGTAAGTCTAAGGCCTTTCAACGCTAAACTTCGGGATTCTATCCTCCCACGGTAGACATAGTAGACAGCACAATATGCTTTGCTCTAAAAGAAAGAAGCAAAAAGCAACAAGGAAACTTACTAAATCATGCTCTAATTATTTGTTAATTAACACTAATTCACTAAGTCGACAGTTTTTCTCTAGTCTAGGTTTGTTTTAAACTGGTTAAAGTATTTTTTAAAATTTTCAAAAGTTTTTCGTCATTTAATCACGCACCTCTTGCTACGTCAAACCTCCTCCTGGCTAAACAACAATACAAACGTCTAAATCGAAATATGTGGCGTAGAACATTATAATTTCTCTTAGCTACGATGTTTTTGAAATGATCGGGTTTAAAAGGTGGGGGAAGGGTAAATGTTATTGATATAACGAATTAGATTTCAACCAATTTTAGGATACATTTAAATAATTTTGTTAGTGTTCACAATATTTAGTTGTTCTATGCTAGAACTATTGTCATCATGAATGACGAATTTTGTTGTCTTTATCTAGCAACTCAGTGGACAAAAAGAACTTGAATTTCCGTGGAATCCTGGTGTCATTCTGTGGCTTCCTCATTCAGTTCACCACTGGTCATTTGTTAACATTCATTAACATGAACATGTACATCACCTCGTATCTCCGTGAAAGAATAGATAAACGTGTCAACTATAGTATATCTCCCTGGATTAATGCTGCTACCATTCTTGGTCGAGGACTTTTTATGCCTATAGGGGGACGACTTGGTGACCGACTAGGACTGCGGTGGGCGTGCCTTTTTGGAAGTATTCTATTTAGGTAGGCTCAAAGTTCAACATAAGATTTGTAAGCATGTGACCTACGTGTTATCTATATCTGTTCCTATTAGATGTAATGTTAAGGCCAATATTATCATTTATTTAAGTTAAACTCAGTGGAACTTGTATTAGTAATAGTGTTAATGTTAAATATCATATAATACATTGGCATGGACCCCTTGTTTTTTCGCGTTAGTAAGTGTTAGTGTCGTGTTATGATATAAAAGATTGTTTAGTGTAGGTATTATTTTGGTTTATTTTGAGTTAATATTTCATGATTGTTTAGATTATCATAAGATAATTAAGAGCAAAGTTTAAAGTAAACATTGACGATTTTATTTACAAAACTCACTGTTTATAGTTCATTGGTGTTGAGGTTGTGGGATGTCGCGTGAAACTTATTGATGTCGAGGATATAGAAATTTGTAGAAGAGGGGCAGACGATTAAGTTGTAGATATATAATTAGTGAGACTATCGGGAAGAGACAACAGACGAGAAAGTAAAGGCACGGAAGTAGAAACTAGGCCTGAGAAAAGTTAACGTAAAGCTAACTACCGTAGGAGCGAAAGGCCTAACTATTGATATGTCGGAGTCAAACTAATAATTTTAAATGATACAAGAAGTGTAGTGTAGCGAATTATAGAGCATTTGAATCAGCCCGAGTACACCTTGACGAAAGGAAGAGACGATACCTGAAGTAGGAGGACCAGACGATCATAGGAAGAACAGTATACAACTGTGGTAGCTCGCGTTATTACTGTAAGATAATTTTACACGGGATTCTGCAGGGATAGAAATAAAGGTAGTTTGGCTTGTCAGTTGAAATTCCAAAGTAATTGACTAAGCCTATGTAGACTTTTGACAACTAGAAAAGAACTACATATGTGGTGTTTATGATATGCGTATGAAATCTGTTATGTAAATAATTTGTTGGACATCCATTTAACTAGTTTTAATATATATTCTTTGAAAAATAAGTTGTTGTTTCTTTATTTTTGAATGTATGACCAACAAATCGGAAATCTATTGTATAAGAGAACCCAACGCACGTATTTTTTACCACAATTCAACAATCAAGTTGTTTGATATGTTGAGTATGACATAGTTCATTGGTTCGGACTTGCCTTTAATACTAGTTTGAGTGTTGAATCTTTAATACCGTAGGTGAGGATTCCTCATTAATGATATTAGTTTCGAATGTAACGTAATTAATTGGTGGGAACTTAGCGTTAGTAATAGTATCAGCATTAGTATGGAATTGCTGTTATTAATAACGTTAGGGTTAACTATCATATAATAAATTGATATCTACCCATTAATATTTTTTAGTGTCGTTTAATGGAGTTTTAATGAAAAGGTAACTTAATACATTGAGAGAGTATTCAAGTAATAGGCTTAAACAACTTATAGTAGTTAAGAAGTATTCTGCTTAAGTGTATTTTATCAGCTGATATGTGATACGGTGAGTGCAGTTGTGTTCTCTTCATTGTCTGTTTTGATCAGTTTAAAATTTGAGCAAGAAAAGTGAACTTAAATATGCAATTACTATCTGTGTTTTGAAAACTATATTTTCTTTACGCTAGATTGTAAAAGTGGTAAATTTTTGTGTGTAGATTACATAAGTATTTCAGCAATACCTGTATATAAGTTTTTTGTTCCAAGTCCAGTGTTATACTTGTGATTAAAAATCTCAAACCACCACATTTTCCTGTTTTCTAAAGTATAGTATGTGGAGATGCTTTTAGAAATAAATCAAAGGTCAAATAATTATTGTTTAGCATGACTTGTTTTGACAGGTTAAAAGTAGAAAATTTTATTACTAGCCATTTCGCAGATTTTACCAACAGAATGTTGGCTTAGCACCAACTTATACGAGCGCGCCTGAAAAAGCAAATGTAGGCTTAGCACCAACTTCTTCGAGCGCGTCTGGAAAAGCGAATGTAGGTTTGGTACCAACTTCTACGAACGTGTCTGAAAAAGCGAATGTATGTTTAATACTAATTCCATATTAGTTCTACTATATATTAGTGACCACAGATTAAGCGATTTTTCATGTTATAGGTGTAAGTTATTTAATAATACTTATTTATAGTGATAACAAATGTTCACAATATAATGGATCATGCTGTTTTGGGTGTATATTAACTCTTCTTTACAGTAACAGTCGGTGCCAGCTCACCTCCAATGTTTTAGGTATAGGTGGCTCAATGATAAATGATCTATACTATTTTTATTAATGGTCACAGAGTAATTGGAAGATAGTAATTTAGGTGTAGGTTTCCCAGTTGCATCTAATCTTTACTTTACAGGGATGATTATAGTGTAATAGCACTGTGATGCTTTTTGTGTAGATTACCCAATAATACGAGACTTCCACTGTGTAGTAGTGAACAGTGTAAAAGGATCATGATGTTTTGAGTGTAGATTAATTTATGCTGTACAGTAATGAACACTGTGTCAGAGTAACATCCATGTAGAGAAAGCTACAAGTTACATCTAACAAGCACTAAACTTGTATGTAGAAGAAAGTTCCAAGGAAGTAATGATTAATAGATTCTAGCTATCAAAAGTAGTGGCCAATTCTGTGACTGATCTCTGTACTGGCAGCCAGATGCAGAGAGTGGTTAATTTTGTGACTGATCTCTTTAGCACCAGTTTCTATACTTATGAAATTATACACAAATTCAGGTATCTTTACAGTGGAGAGAATGCAAGGGTGAAACTGGGGCATATTTTGAAGTACAGGGGTTCTGCGTACTTACTTGTTTTAACACAGTAAGAACTGAGTACATAACTTCTAACATACATCTTTGTTAAATATATTACAGCAAGACTGCTGTAAAGTGTTCCAGTATCCATAATGTTGTCCCTTTAAGATTCTTATGTACATATTAGATATTACTTGTTGACAGTAGCTTCTGCTTTATATTCATTCAAAATGACATTCCTCAGATTACTTGATTAAATTTATTTTTTCGGTTGATTTTTTCTCTGCAGCATTTCATATCAGTGTGAGATAATCAGTATTTAGCTTTAATATTGCTGTTTAATTAAAGCTTAATTGGATGGATGAGAATAGCACTGTTGTTTTAGTATCGTTTTACACTAATCTAAATGAAAGGAAAGAGAAAATGTACAGAACACTATGTAACACAAATTTTGTTTCTGGATAGTATGTGTTATTTCTCAATTGCTTATGTTGTAAAAGTACAGGAAATGGGCATTATTACCTTCAAACTTTGCTTTCATGACGTGGATAATGAAATCTAGAAATTAACCTATTTTCTTTGTTAAAACGGGCAAATTTGCACATTTTCATACACATAAGGTCTGAATAAAACAACATATGAATCAAGATTTCCATGTATTTATGCTAAAGTTATAGAAAAATGAACAAAAATATTTACAAGTGAGTAGTTTTTCGAGATTTGCAACTGTAATGTAAATCACTTTCACTATAATCCCACAAATATAGTCTCCCATCATGTTTTCATTATACACTCCTTGGTAGGGCATTTAAAGCCCAGTATATCTTGGTGGAAGAGCTTACCTTGCTTTTCTGAGTATGCTCTCATGTTCTCCTTGAATTTATCAAGATAGGCATCAAGGATATGGACTTTCAGGAACATTCTGCAGCCCATTTTGTTGTTCTTCACCAGAACCTCAAACAGTTCCACAAGTTTTGGCCTTGTGATTGCCCAAAAAGCCCTGAACCACCACTGCAACAAAGCTGCCCCAAGCTTTATTTTCCTTCTTACTAAGCTTCTTGGGGAATTCTGTGCACTCCAGGATCTTTTTATTTGTGGTCCAATGAAGACACTAGCTTTGACCTTTGCCTCAGACAGCTTAGGGAAGAGGTTTTGAAGGTACTTGAAGGCTGCATAAGACCCAATTTTATGTGCAATGGTGAGAACTTGCTCCATTGAGGCCAGTACTTCCTGTTGTAGTGTGTTGTGGTGTCCCTGCTGTCCCAAAGGCAAAGATAACAGGGAAACTTGGTAAAGCCTCCTTGGATAGGTCTATATGTTTGCTTAGGCAGCTAGAACTAAACTGAAGTGGTGAGTGGTGAGCACCTGGATATATATTACTATGGAAAGTTCTAGAAAATTCTAAAAGGTTCTTAAAGTTCTACAACATCTCAGAAAGTTATTGAAAATTCTTGTAAGTTCAAGAAAATTCTATCAGCTACTCAGCACTGAATCCACATGGAATGTTTTGGAAAATGGGTAAATTTGAAAATTTCATTACCCAGGTCACAAAAGAAAAATAGGTTTTTTCCATTTACTTTAGCCATAAGCAATTGGGAAATAACACTTTCTGCCCAGGAACAAGAAAAAGTAAAAACATTTTTACCTATTGTAATCAATTCTGTTTCTAGGAAGATATGAAATTTCACTTAATTTGTGGGTTTTGTTTGCGAGTGGTATGTACTTCTGTGTATGTGTGTGTGTGTACCTTTCTATGGAGAAGTAAAGTCAGTACACCCAAACCCATATAACTTTTTTAAAAGAAAATAAATCACAATCTAATTGAAAGATTTATACAAAAGGAAGCTCAATAGATTCCAGTTACCATGAGTTTCAAAAGGACACATCTCAGTTCATTGAAATCCATAGACATTTTTGTGAAATATCATTAAGGTCAATATAACTCAATCCACATGGCTTTCTAAAGATAGTCAGAAGTGAATTTGCCACAATTCAATAGGTTTTTAACAAAAAATGCATAAAAATATCATGCCTAATGCACTTCACCCAGTGTCATAACTTTATAAAGAAACTTGATAAATATAGAAGCAAAAAGCCCAATCAATCCATACATTCATATAACATAATAACATGGTGTTATGAAACAACAGACCTATTGGTCCATCTCAGCTGTCACATCCTCGAAACTATCATAACTTAACAAAAGAAAAACATGAAGCAATCCTTATCTTTCACACAGTTAAAGCTTTCTTAAACTCGTTTAAATTCACTGCTTCTCTAATATCTGATGGCAACCCAATCAAAAAGCTAACCATCCTGTTAAAAAGATAAAACTATTAGCTGAAGATGACTCCTATGCTACCAAAATCTATATGAGTCCCCCTAGTCCTACTGTTAACTTATGAACAAATGATGTATAAACACTATCAATTACCTTAATCTTAGACATCACAAATTCCCAACTCTTATTTTTTCAACAAAAAAAAAAAGAATTTTGAAGACTTCAGCCTCTCCTCATGTGGCAACCACCTCTATCCTAAGTACCATTCTATTAACCCTTTTCAACAATTCAATGTCTTTCCTAAATTAAGACTGAACATAAAGTTCCAAATGAGGACTAACTAGTTACTTGTAGAATCAGATAACATCTTTAAAATTGCATTTAATATTTCTGTTCATTCAACTTACTCTTATTTACCCTATCTGTAAGAAGAGAACACTGCCTGAATGACTACCCTAGCTTTAAGAAGAGGGCACTGCCAGAATGACTACCCTAGCTTTAAGAAGATGGCAATGCCATAATGACTACCCTAGCTTTAAGAAGAGCACACTGCCTGAATGACTACCCTAGCTTTAAGAAGAGCACACTGCTTGAATGATTACCCTAGCTTTAAGAAGATGGCAATGCCATAATGACTACCCTAGCTTTAAGAAGGGCACACTGCCTGAATGACTACCCTAGCTTTAAGAAGGGCACACTGCCTGAATGACTACCCTAGCTTTAAGAAGATGGCAATGCCATAATGACTACCCTAGCTTTAAGAAGATGGCAATGCCATAATGACTACCCTAGCTTTAAGAAGGGCACACTGCCTGAATGACTACCCTAGCTTTAAGAAGATGGCAATGCCTGAATGACTACCCTAGCTTTAAGAAGAGCACACTGCCTGAATGACTACCCTAGCTTTAAGAAGAGCACACTGCTTGAATGATTACCCTAGCTTTAAGAAGAGCACACTGCTTGAATGTGACTACCCTAGCTTTAAGAAGAGCACACTGCCAGAATGACTACCCTAGCTTTAAGAAGAGCACACTGCCAGAATGACTACCCTAGCTTTAAGAAGGGCACACTGCCTGAATGACTACCCCATCTTTAAGAAGGGCACACTGCCTGAATGACTACCCCATCTTTAAGAAGAGCACACTGCCTGAATGACTTAAGATACTGATTAACCATTATACCAAGATTACTTCCATGGCACTGTTAAGGTTATTCCCATCAAATTATAATTCACACCATGATAATGCCATACATTATAAATAATTTAAAAATGACACTTGTTTAGAATGTTATTTACAATTAAAAGGAATATTCCTTTCAGTTTTAAATAAGTGGATTATCTTGCATCTATTATAAATAAAACCCATCTGACATTTATTTACCAAACTCACTAAATGTTTTAAATCCTTTAAATCACCAGCATCCTCTTCACAGCTAGCAAAATCTAAAACCTTGACATCTGCAAAAATTTGTTGTCCATTCTTTCATATATGTCATTGATGTAAGTTAAAAAGAGCAAATGTCTTAAGACTGAGCCCTCAGGTACACCCATTTGAGAAATTAATCCAGCTTGACTGAAATCCATTTACAACAACCCTCTGCTTTGTATCCAATTAACTTACTTCTACCCCACAACAGATAATATTTGTACAAACCTTTTATGTGACACTTTATGAAATGTATTCCAAATATCCAGATGCACCAAATTCATACCCTTATTCTCATCTACATAAACAATGATCTTTTCAAAAAATGTCAAAAGATTTGTAAAGCAAAAACTTCCTTAAGTGAAACCACCTTAACTATACAATAAAATTCTAAATTTTATTAAATGATATACAAAGTATCTTTTCTCAGACTTTCTAAAACTTTTCTCACAACTGATGCAAAAATATAATTACTGGGACAACTTTTAACATCACTTTGAAATGAGAAGTTACATAAGCTAACTTCCAGTCCTCTGGTATCTGCCCATTATTCAAGGATTTATAAATAAATAAACATCAATGAGTGAGTGACTCACAATATCAATTCATAACGTTCTTCAAAACCCTAGAGAAAATATTATCTGGAGACTTAATGGTCTTAACAAGCTCAGAATTAATGTAATAATCTTACTTATTCTTGTTTCCATCTATCCATCCTTCAAGATGTGGAATATTGCTTGGATCTTTTAGTAAAAACTGAAAACAAATTAGAATTTAAATACCCCAGCTAAACACAGAAGTAAATAGAACAATGACTACTTACACCCAGATGTTGCCAAATTTCGATCGTATTAATTCTTTCTAATAATTTAAGTTAACAATAAAGGTGAAATAGCATTATTTTTGTAGTTTTCTTGACTAATTGGTGACAAAAGACAATAACAGCCTTTCTTCCTCATGGTTTAACTCTAGCCTTTATATTTCTAGCATTATAATAGTAACTACGCCTATCCTAATAACTGATTTTCTACTTATTATCTGTGCTAAACTTCTGTCTCTTAACCATTTTTTCATTCAGTTTATCTTGACCCTCAAAACTACCTAGTCCTATCTTGGACTAGGTGAGCCCTTGTCCCATCTAAACACACACACACACACACACACACACACACACACAGACGAGTGTGGGTTGAGGTGTACTAGCTATTTCCCTGAACAGTCCAGGTAAATTAGTTTATTGTTTCTATTTATTTTTATAGTATTAATTTTAACTAAACAAATCAAATTGTAAAATAAATCACATGAATCCTTTGTTAGTCACTGTAACATGAAAAATAAATATAAATTAAAATATAAGATTTTTGTTTGAAAAACATTGAAATACCAAATTGTTTGGAAGATAAATTGTAAATGTAAAAATGTGTGTATATGTAATGTATGTATGTATGTATGTGGAGTTTGTCTTACCTAATCATTTACACTTCATTTTCCTCCATCTGGTTAAGCAATCTGTGATTTCTAAATGCAACCTTCCTGTTTTCTCTAATTCATCTTGTGTATAATGACAAATGTTTCTTGTGCTTGTTTCAACAGTATGATTAAAGAGAAATCCAAAGTCACTGTTACCATTACCTTTATTAGTATGTTTCTTATGATGTAACAAGACTGTTTGTTTCATTCTCCAGATGCTTTAGTTATCTGATTGTCATAAGAAACAGTTCATGGATAGCTTTTGCTACTTTTAAGATGTCATACTTTACTTACAGTGGGTGGGATGGGACTTGAAAATCACTTTCTGGATAGTCCTGATACTCCAAGTTGATTCATTTAATTTTTTTACAATTCCATTTTGAATATTATAATTTATGAGCACTTCTGTAGTAAAAAGACCTATTACACACCATTCCTGAGAGTGATGAAGTTTTTGGTGGCATCATACTGTCTGCAGTATACCATAGAATATCAGTCTACATCTAATGACATTTCAATATAATGTACTCAACCCTCTTTGTATCTGTAAAAATGAAGGTATTAGTTTAATATTGTGTTATATCTGTGTGAGTGCATTAATGTCACATAGAAATTTTCTTTCTACACACAGTAGTTTACTAAGAAGAAAGGCCTTGTGGTTGGAATGTCATCTGCAGGATTTGGACTTGCCCTATTAATTCTGAACCCAATCCAAACTGAGTTCATTAATCCTCTGAATTTGCCTGCAGATAAATATGGGTAAACTATAGATACATAAGCAAGAGGAAGAATTGTGTATTAGTATTCAAAGATTTTAAAGACCAAAGGCAAGAGTAAAGGTTTAATTAAGATTAACAATTATGATAAATAGAAAAAACAAAAGTGAAATGAATTGATGTGTACTTGGTAAGAATATTGAAGTTTTGACATGCAATTTACAGAACTAAATATAAAATTAATTAGAAATGGTTTGGTTGGTTATTAATAGTAATTTAATAGTGATGTGATAAAATGTTAGGAAATCATGACTGTAATAAGTATTTATGAAGAGTGATTTGAGTAAGGACAAATATTTAAAGACACTGTTTTAAAGGATAAGCTTGTGTAAGTATGCATGTTTTAAAGGGAGGTGAGCATGTCTTTAAAGGGATGTGTGTTTGCTATAATTTCTTATATATTAATTTTCAGTTCTTAGAATGTACATTGTTTTGTGATTGTATTGTTTATTTTTTAAGGTACTTTACAGATTCAGATCTGTTAGACCAAGTTGTCATCACGTTCCCTCTATTAGGAGGGATTTCCTTGGTATTGCAGCTGGTTGCCTGCATTTTCCTGGTTAACCCTCCCATTAAGAAAAATCCTGACATTAATGTAAGTTATATGAAACCTCAGTGGATAAGAATGACTACATTCTATCATATAGTATATTGTTTAAAATTTTTCTGTTTTTATTTTAATAGGATCATTTTTAAATGTCTGTTACGATGAGTTGTATAATGAAAACTTTAATTTTCTATAGTCATTTCTCAGGTGTTTTGTTATTTAATCTTGTCTAAATTTGAGGAATGAAGCTATTAGCAATTTGTTTTTTTTTAATTAAAGAGAAGTTGATTTAATTGTCTGTTTAAATTAAGTAAATAACTGACAGAACAAATGATTTGCTACCAGTGATACAAGAACTAATAATGTGTAATGTGTTAAAGGTACTAGCAGTTATACAGACTTTATAGGTTAATATCTAATTATTATTATTATTATTAAATTCTACTGTTTGAGGAATGGTACAAGAAGGCTGGTATGTAATGATTATTAAATTCTACTGTTTGAGGAATGATTGAATAAGTTAATGGTATTAATTTTGAGCTTGTTAAGAAAAAATTAGAACAAGTGTGTTTACCAGAAGACAATCTTGTCTTACAAATGTTTTGATATTATTTGAATAGGTTATTTGTGTAGATGAGGGTAAAGGTATAGATATGGTTCATATGGATTTTCAGAAAGCATTTGACCAAATGCCACATAATGTTAGTGAGTGAAAATGTAAGATCTCTGCAAGACATAGTGTCAGTGTAACTGAACTACAGTTTCTAGTGGGAATGAACATGGAGATCCATTTCTCTAGAGAAGATACAAGTCCATTGGTGGTGAAGCTCTGTGTACATTTCATACAGCTGGGTAAACTTTAAAAAGTAGGTAAAGTGTCTTACTTTAGGACACAACATGGCATTGGCTAACAACCATCTGACCAAAGATTCAAAACACAATCAAAGAGCCATGCTTCTAGAATAAAGGCTTTTCTGTAGGTGTAGGTGATAAGTTGGTTAATTGAATAGCAAACTAGCTGGATGGAAGAAAATTATTATAAAAGTGGGATATCTTGCGGCTTATTGTTGGACCTTTGCTCTTTTTGATTTTCATCTATGACACAGATGAAATAATTGTTAATGAATTATTTAAAGTTGTTGATAAAATTAGGTTTAAATATTGCTGGCTCTAAGGAGGAGAGTAATGTTGCTTTACAAAAGGAGTTGCATTAGTTAGTGAGCTGGGAAAATGTTACATAGCTTTGAATGATAGTAAATGCAAAGTAATGTATGTGTTATCATAATTTCAATTATAAATTTGCTGGGAATAACATTAAGTTTGTTATGGAAGTAAAGGATCTTGGTATTCTGGTCAATCAATTTCTTAACCATTCAGGCAATATGCTGTAGGTGTGAAGCAAAACGTTGTCTCTGATTAAATAGAAACAATTTTGTTATCAGATTGTTTATTTCTAGTCTTAACCAAATATTTATTCATAATCAAATTTAGGTTGAGGAAAATGAGCAGAAGTTAAAGATTATTGTAATACAGGAAGATGGAAGCGAAGATGAAGGACAGTGCAAGTCGTGCAGATGGAAGCGAGAAGATGAAGGACAGTGCAAGTCGTGCAGATGGAAGAAAAGAACTTGAAAACAAGGAAAACAAAGATGCAGGAGAGGACAATTTTTCAGTTATGTTAATGTTTAAAACAAGAGTTTTATATTTTCACGTTCACCATGGCTTTATCTTTCCAGAGTATCCTGTTTATGATAGCTATGATCAAGGTAAAGTATGTCTGGGAATATGTTAGTAAACAGTTAGGATAGTAAGGTTATGTCTCTTGTTGTAGTTATTGAAATAAGCAGAGTTAGGATAGTAAGGTTATGTCTGTTGTTCAAAACAAAAGTTTAATATTCTCATGTTTACCATGGCATTATCTTATCAGAGTACAGAGTATCCTGTTCATGATAGCCATGACCAGGGTAATGTACTGTCGGGTAATATGTTAGTAAACAGTTAAGATAGTAAGGTTACGTCTGCTGTTGTTGAAATAGCCCAGTTAAGATGGTAAGGCTGTACATGTGTAAAAATATCTGGTATGGGTAGAGAAAGCACTATGTAGAGGAATGAATGTCGTTTCAACCTTCTTTGGTCATCTTCAGGTTCATGATGATTGAAGAAGGTTGAAACGCTGTTTACTTTTCTATATGGTGCTTTCTCTATCCATACCAGCTATTTTTATATACATATTTTTCTCTACAAGTGGGTTTTCTCATCATCTCCGATAGTAAGGTTATGTCTTTGATGTTGAAATTATCTGTTAAGATAGTGAAGTTATGTCTATGTTGTTTAAATAACCATAGTTTAGTTTTAATAGCTTTATATTGTAATTAAATGTGTGTTTTTGATTCTGTATTATTCCACCTTTTTTTTGGGGATCCAAAAAATGCACTTGTCTTAGGTCTTATAATAGTCAAATCTTCAAGTAGAAGCTACTCTTAATGAATATAATATAATGTTTCAGGACAACATGGGACATTTTTGTTTGTCTTAGCTGTTCCATACGTTAACTAAATTATCTTAAGAGAATGTAAAGCTAGCCCTTATTCATATACTTATGAAGCCTTTCTTACACTTATTTATATATGTACTGCCTCTACAACATCTGGAGGCAAACCATTCCAAAGACTAACCACCCAGATGTCTTAGTTGGAGATGTCTCCTAACCTGCCAAATTTTGTATACTTAGTGTTAGTTATACTGTTCTCACTGTTCAATATGTAGAAAGATAATGCAACATTATCAGTTCCTTTACAGTCTTAAACGCCTCCCTCGGATCCCCTCCCAAATTCTTCAAGAAAATACAATGAGATATTTCAGCTTCTCCTCATGTGATAACCCCTTCATTTTGGGAACCCTTCTCTGAACATTTTTCAACAATTCAATGTGTTTTCTGAGGTAAGGAACCTAAGACTGAACACTATATTCTAAATGTGGCCTAACCAGTGACCTATACAATGAAATTATAACTTCTTCAGACTTGTATTCAGTATTTCTGTAGGTACAATCTAAAATTCTATTTGTCTTACCACTGTCAACATCACACTGCTTATTATAGTTTGCAAATAATTTATTAACTGTTCCTTCATCTATGTCATTGATGTCAATTGAATAGAGCAAAGGTCCCAAGACTGAGACCCGATGTACTCCACTTGTGATGTTTATCCATTCTGACTGAACTCCATTTGTAACAACTTTCTCCTTTCTTCCATCAAGCCACTCTTCTATCCAGTTTCTTAACTTATCTCCCAAACCTATAGAGGATTTTTTTACAAGCTGATTTTATGGCTCCTTGTCAAATGCTTTTTGAAAATCCAGATACACCAAATCAATACCCTTACCTTCTTTTACATACAGTATCTTTTTGTAAGATTTTTCCATTAATGAAATAACTTTTATCTAATAAAGTTCTAAATTTTGTTAAATTACTTTGTAAAATGTTTTAACTCACTTCCCACAACTGATGCAAGACTAACAGGCTTTTAATTACAAGGACAGGTTTTATCACCTCCCTTAACTGTAACTTGTTTGGTATAGTTTAGTTAAGGCTAAAATTTACCATACTATTAACAGATGTGCTTGTACTGTAATTCTACGACCTAACGTTAGGCCTTTTAGTGAACTGTGAAGTTTGTATTATGGTTTTCTACAAAATGTATTTCCCTTTCACTTACACCCATTGAAATGAAGTTCACGTGCATTTAGTTAGTAAAGTATGTAACTATTTTCAGGACAGACAAAACTGAGTATTGTTTTGTTATATTGTCTGTTTTTATATTCTGTACTTACCTAAACATTCTCTGGTTTTAGTCATGTTTTAATAGCACATTTATATGTTTAAGAGTTTTTGTGACAAACTGTCATAACTAGTGCTTTGTTTTGTATAATGTGTATTAAAGAGCATACTTTTGTGTGTATAAAATTACCATTATATTATTTTTAAGCTTTTCATTAATAAAGAAGAAATGGTTTGTGTCACTCTTGTTTCAGGCATATGGACAAACCTATATTAAGGATGATTTCTTTTTGTCAGTTGTGACAGCCTTAACTGGTGTTACTAATAGTGTGAGCCAACCTATATGGGGATTACTACTGGACAAAACCTCTTACAAGGTACGTTGTGCGTTTTTTACCACCCTCTTAATTAACGTACTGTTTAGGATTGTTTCTTAATATTTCTATTTATCTTAGAAAATGTTTTTTTATTTTCACAGGTGCTAGATTGAATTCAGTGAAGTTTTGGGTGTTTAGAAAATATTGTTTAGTTTTAAATATACTGAGAAATTTTCATTAAACGTAATTTGTCTTTAAATTAAACAACTTTAATATAGTATAGGTTTGAAGTATCATAATAAAAAAAAATTTGAGAAAATATCAATTTCTACAATTGAGGTCAAATTTAAGGTGGTGACAAGAGTAGTAGTAGAAGTGATTAACTTCAGGCAAGTTTCCTTTGTCTAGTTGCACCATGTTTGTTCATTTGTAGTCTGAACATTTGTTAATAACAATGGTAAACTTTACATATCTAATGTTATGCTCAGTGTAAAGAACTGACCCATCCATACAGAGGACCCAAACAGAAACTAATGGAATTATAATATGGATGGTAATTTTGTTTATTCACGTGTTATTAGTGACCCACTAACTCACAGATAAATTCAATTTAAAAGTAACAATTTAACAAAGAGATGGAGTCTCTTATTTAATTCTCTGGCTCAGCTAGTATGTATTAAAATATAACTATTTGTTGTTTCCATTTCAGGATTGTATGGCCAGTGTAAATGCTCTTCTAACTGCATTTATGTTAACCTTCTACGCTACACCATATGGCTACAAGATAATGTTTACAGTTTGGGTTTTAGCAATCGAGTTTGTTATGTCAGCAGTCTTTGTATTGATTCCTGCAGCATGTGCCAAGGTGTATGGGGCAAAGCATTCTGGGACCTCAGTGGGTTTTGTTTTTATTTTTCCAGTGAGTACAGCAGTATTTTGTGATGATGAGAAACCCATTTGAAGTAAAATATATTCTCAAGACAACTGGTGTGGGTATTAAGTTTTAATATAATGTACAGAACAACGTTTCGACTTTCTTAGGTCATCTTCAAGTTAACAAAAATTGAGTTTACAACTGACTTGCTGGGCACATGTTTTAAGGATGAGTGTAAATGGGTATGTGTACTTATTTACACTGTCATTGCTAAGATGTGCCCAGCAACAGTCAGTTGTTAACTTGAAGATGACCTAAGAAGGTCGAAACATTATTCTGTACGTTATATAAAAGTTTTATTACCCATACCGGTAATCTGCAGAATACAGAAAACAGTATTGTGCATGTTTCACTTTTTTTCTTTTTATATTATTATTTTTATTGAATTTAAGAAAGTTAGTAAGGAAGATACCATTATGAACTAATTTAATGTAACATAATATTTGGAGGCAGCAAGGGTCGTATTGGTTCATCTTGACTCTCACAATATCCAAAGGCAATCCATTCCAAAAGCCAACAACCTTAAAAACTGTTTTAACTGAAGATGACTCCAACCTTGTCCAGATTTTATACAAGTGTCCCCTAGGTCTACTGTTCTGTTAAATATGAAAAAAGATGATACATCAACATTATCAATTCCCTTTACAATCTTAAACACCTCAATCAAATCTTCCTATTGATTCTTCTTTCACTGTATTTGTCAGAAATACTGATGTAATAGTTTCAGTTAGAAATGGATTTATCCAAATTGAATTAGTGTTAAAATTTGCATACCTTTCCTAGTGAAGGTTGAGGGCTGTAAGCCAGCATATCTGAACTCAATAAATTATATGCAGAAAAAGATCTGTACCGTAATACAACAAACACCGTGAAATATTAGTACATTTACTAAATGAACTGTAAAGATGGGTTGTTCATTGTGCCTAGTTTAACTTTGGTAGTAGTTGATGACAATTTCAACTTAATACCTGGTACTTTGGTAATAGGTGATGAGTATTTTAACTTAGTTTCTGATACTTTGGTAACAGTTGAAGACTATTTCAGCCTACCATCCGACACTTTGGTAACAGTTGAGGACTATTTCAGCCTACCATCCGACACTTTGGTAACAGTTGAGGACTATTTCAGCCTACCATCTGACACTTTGGTAACAGTTGAGGACTATTTTAACTTAATGACTAACATATTAATTTACTTATTGTGATACTTTGGACAATAATGTATTCTTGCCATGATAACATTCTGATATGCTTCATGATGGGCAGAAGAGAAATCCGTTTGAATCTATGAACAACTTCAGAACATTCTGATATGCTGTTGCTATACCTGCCTTGAAGTTGACTGATGTCAGTGTCAGTTATCAGCAACATTATCAGTATGCTGTAGTAATAGTTTAAATATCTGTTATTACAAAACACTCTATAAGTAGTTATTGGCATATTTTATGGTTTATAATTTTGTTAAAATAATAATACTATAATTTAATTTACCACTCCTGTAGTTTTGATGTTTAGGTACCTAATTTGTTTGTTTAATGAACTATAAAATCAGATAATTTGTTTTTGTTCTTGAACATAGATAGTTAGTTTGACTTGTTTGTAAACTGAGATTTAGTACAAATTGTTTTTTGTATTCCTTCATTTGGGTAATGTTGGTATTACTGTCTCTCAAGTATGAGATGTATTATATTATATTAGATTACCTGAGTTTTATTTTGTCTTGTGGTTCATACAGCATCTGATTTTGTATTTTTCTTCACATATGTGAATGTTATTTATGTTTTTACTTCAGTCAATGTCTTGTGTTTTGGGAGCATTAGCAATTCAGTTTATTCAAGACAGTTTTGGGTGGTTTGGATCTTTTGGCTTTATTTCGAGTCTTACTTTCATGGGTAAGGACCTTTTATTATGATTAAAATTAGTTGGAATGTGTTTAACATCCATGGGTAAGGACCTTTATATGGATGGCAATTAGTTGGCTGTATATATTATATGGTATATGTTTAACATTTACAGGTAAGTATACTAATATTACTTTAGTCAACACTACAGACCGTATTAGTCATCTGTATGTCTTGTCTAGTATGTGTTTAATTTTTAACATCTGCAACTAAGTTTACTAACATTACTTTAGTCAACTTTAGAGACTGTATTAGTCGTATGTATTTGTTTTGTCGTATGTGTTTAACAATTAACATGTACCACTAAGAATAGTAACTTTACTTTAGTCAACCCTAGAGACTGTATTAGTCATCTGTATGTCTTGTCTGGTATGTGTTTAACAATTAACATGTACAACTAAGAATGGTAACATTACTTTAGTCAACCCTAGAGACTGTTTTAGTCGTATGTATTTGTTTTGTCGTATGTGTTTTAAAAATGAACATCTACAACTAAGTTAACTA
Organism: Tachypleus tridentatus; assembly: GCF_004210375.1. NCBI lineage: Eukaryota > Metazoa > Arthropoda > Merostomata > Xiphosura > Limulidae > Tachypleus > Tachypleus tridentatus. The sequence continues at coordinate 3,529,314 of NC_134833.1, read as the reverse complement.
ACATAACTAATAGTCTGTAATGTTAACTAATCTGTATGTGCCACATGGAATGTGTTTAACATTTATTAAACACCACTAAATTTCCTAATATTACTTTAGTCAACACTAGAGACTCTATTAGTCATCTGTTTGTCTTTTCTTGTATGTTTAGACTCGAACATTCTTGGCTGTCCTAATGTTTCTTTGTTATGAAAATGTTAGCTTAAGTTTGTAGACTCAAATATTCTTAGTAGTTGTGTAGACACATACTGACTTTCAGGTGCTTAAAGTAAAACACTTATGACTTTACATTGTATAAAAGCTGGTAGAAAATCTTCTGACTTCCATTCCATATATATTTTGGCTAAGCATACATTCAGTTTAGTAAATGTGTGTTTAGATACTTTTGTTATGTGTGTGGAATGAGGGATGCTCCTGTGAGTTTGGTAAATGTGTGTTTAGATATTTTGGTTATGTGTGTGGAATGAGGGATGCTCCTGTGAGTTTGGTAAATGTGTGTTTAGATTTTTACATACTTTGTGTGTTTACATACTTTGGTTGTGTGTGTGGAATGAGGTATGTTCCTGTGAGTTTGGTAAATATGATTTTTATTCAGGGACTTTTGCATTTCCTAAGAGATATATCTCCTCACCTCAATCATTTCTCTTTGGTAAGAGAGATGTCTTTAGACTGCTGGGTATGTGTGTAATGGGTTTGTCGTATAATTATTTTAACATCTATGTTTATTTCAGTTTAATATATATTTAGAATGTGTTTTAAAGCTCTTTTATCTTTGAAGGTTACATGTTTTGGATTCCTCTGAGATGTATCTTTAGTCTCTTTTGTAGAGGATGTTTTATTATACTTGTGAGTTTTGTTTGTTTTACATCTTAGTTCATTTTAGAAATACTTGTTTCTGTTATTACTTAATTGTATAACTAGTGGTTGTAAAATGAATGAGGAGTCATAAATAAAAGAACTTTGTAATATGTACAGAAAGCTTATTAGTTGAGGTACCATTTTAAATTAAGGCTTTTATTAAGTTTCAGTTTAATGTGAATGAGTTTAGAATTGGAGAATTGAGATTGGCCACATGAGAAAATCACAAGACCCTGTTGTTAAATTTTTCACGATACTTCCCCCACCAATAGTATATAGAGTAAATATGTAGTAGATCTTTATATTTGTGTTACAAAATTTAAAGATTTGTGAAACATGAAGTGACATTTCAGCTGTGAAGAAGGAATGTAGTTTGATTTTAGTATACAGTGTTGTAGTGCAATAGTTTGATCTCTACTATTCAACAGTGAAAATTTGTCTGTAGGATGAAGTAGTCCCCTATATGACTTATCTTGTGTTTCCATTTCGTGGTGCTTTGTTTTTTATTGTTATTTGAAAAGCTTATTTTTGTGGTTAGTCTCTTTCAAGAATTGACATTGTCTACCTGTGTAACATGATGGCTGGTTGAAGAAGAGGGCTGGAAGAAACAACTTTTTATGACATTCTTTTCTCTTCAGTACATTCTTTACTATATTAAACTTCATAGACAAATAGGTGAAGGAATATTTTTCACTTCTGTTAAAATATGTTTCAGTGTCTTGTGTTTTTTTAAAGACCATCCATGTTTTGCATTTATGACAAATCTTACAGAAATTTGATTTAATTACAATCCTGGTACATGTGATACATTACTTTTTCATAGTTCCTTAATTTTGCATTTTTGTGTAGACTCGTACAATAATTTGACACACGCACACACTGTATGTATGTGATATCTTTCAGTCCTGTTCACTTTGTACAATAGTCAGTCAGATATTAGTTCCGTGTATGTTTCTTTGATACAGGTTGTGTACTATTTATGGTGACTAGCCATATACTTTTTTTTGCTACATCTTGTCATCTCTGATTTTCTATTCGTGAAACAATAGTTTCTACACTTCCATTTATATTATTTGTATATTAATATGCACTTACATTTGTATAATTAACTAAAACATTTTTTTCATTATAGCTTTTATAGCGACTCTGTTCTTCCCAGAAAGAGAGAAAGTGAAAAAAGTACAAGGAGAGCTGAGAGAGCCAAAACAGTGATAGTTAGAAATGTCACTTTAGTTTTAATCACATGTACTAATAACCAAGTGTAAGTTTTCATTAACATTAGCCCGGAGTAGTGAATATGTAACTTTTTATAAACTGTACTGTTGTATGTATAACTACTGCTGCTGAACCTTGTGAAATGTAATTACTGTAAGCTTCCTACATAATGTGATTATGAGACAGTCGGAATGATTTTTATGGGCCTAAATTCAATTTCTGAGCTGTGTAAAACTTTTGTCTCGTTGTATTGCAAACGGAGCACGTCATGCTTATTACGTTATTTAGTAACGGGCTTTGTTACCCTTTATGGACGAAAAATTAAGACTATAATAGAAATGGAGACATATCTTCCTTCACAGTTCTGATTGTTTTGTTTATGACTTCATTTTGGAATTTACACAGTTTTCTGTGAAGATAAGAGTATTAAAAATGTACCCGTGATAGTTGGAACTGTCATAACATCTATGGTGTGTAGTTGTGTAGTCTAAATTATTGTATATTTATTTTGATGTGCGTTTATTCGTGCATGATGAGACTAGTCGTGAGTAAGAAAATAGTGACTTCACATAACACAGGATCACCTCAGGCCTAAAGTTTTACTTGTTTTGAAAGTTCTGCTATTTCAAACTGTTATTAAGAACATGAAAACAAAAATCTGTAAGAGAAATTTGACCCTAAAGCCAACTGCTGTTTTAATGAACATGCAGTATTACACTTTGATTGAAGAAAGTGTATTCATATAGTTACATTCTTTTCAGCTCACCCATTTCTCAAATATTGTGTAGTTTTACGTGAAAATTATTACTTGGAGATCACGTGGTAAACGCCACACGTGATCGTGTTTATCAGACCTTTACGTGACCAGCTCACTCACGTCAACATGTCTATTAAAACTTGTTGTCCATCTCTAAACAAAGTTTTATATCCAGTGTTTCTTCTAAATGGATCTTTGTATGGTAAATAACCTGGTAGTTAATCTGTTTATCAGATATCAGAAGGTTGACAATACTACCTATTTTATGTCATAGTTTCTAACAAGTCCTAAGATCAATACATTTACCTGCTTTAGATTCGTTGTGTTATCAGAAGGTTCACAGTACTACCTATTTAATGTCATAGTTTCTAACAAGGCCTAAGATCAATACACTTACCTGCTTTAGATTCGTTGTGTTATCAGAAGGTTGACAATAATACCTGTTTAATGTCATAGTTTCTAACAAGGCCTACGATCAATACACTTACCTGCTTTGGATTCGTTGTGTTATCAGAAGGTTGACAATACTATCTACTTAATGTCATCATGTTTAAATTCTATTTACATCGTTTCTAATAAGCGCTGAAACTAAATAGAAGGCCGCATCTTTGTTTGTTAGTGATTGTAATAAGCTTTCAATGGAACAAACACCATGGTAATTTCTAACCGAGCTTCTAACACTATAATAAAATGTAAATCTGTTTATTTATAAAAATTGTTACTTTCTTGATGCATTTGTAAAGAAAAACCTAAACATTTCTCTGAAGATGTGCTTAGATATTAGTTTACTATGGTCGTGATGAAATATTTTAAAATGTATTCTCAACGTAATTAAAGTTGACGAATAGGCCAGAATAATCAAAACCAGTTAATAGTTATTTAAATTATTTCATTTTAGCTTGTGTGATTATAAACGTATAATTATACATAAAATAGACAGTTAGAAAAAAAACTATCTTCACGTTTCTTCATCTCCATACTTTTTGAAACATTTCAGAGTAACGTTCCTTTATAAAACATTAAATTATACCACGTGACCTTTATAGGGCTCAGATTAACATTCCTTTATAAAACATTAAATTATACCACGTGTCCTTCAGAGGGTTCAGATTAAAGTTCCTTTGTCCTTCCGAGGGTTGTGATTAACGCTCTTTTATGTCCTTCAGAGGGTTCAGATTAAAGTTCCTTTGTCTTTCCGAGGGTTGTGATTAACGTTCTTTTATGTCCTTCAGAGGGTTCTGATTAACGTTCCTTTGTCCTTCCGAGGGTTGTGATTAACGTTTCTTTATGTCCTTCAGTGGGTTCTGATTAACGTTTCTTTATGTCCTTCAGTGGGTTCTGATTAACGTTTCTTTATGTCCTTCAGTGGGTTCTGATTAACGTTTCTTTATGTCCTTCAGTGGGTTCCCATTAACGTTTCTTTATGTCCTTCAGTGGGTTCCCATTAACGTTCCTTTATAAAACATCAAATTATATCACGTGTCCTTCACAGGGTTCCGATTAACGTTCCTTTATGAAACATTAAATTATATCACGTGTCCTTCACAGGGTTCCGATTAACGTTCCTTTATGAAACATTAAATTATATCACGTGTCCTTCACAGGGTTCCGATTAACGTTCCTTTATGAAACATTAAATTATATCACGTGTCCTTCACAGGGTTCTGATTAACGTTCCTTTATAAATCATTAAATTATACTACGTATCCTTGAGAGGGTTTTAAAACAGTTAAGATCTGTAATATGTTTAAGAATCAATAGTACATAAAAATCTATAAAACTTGAAGATTTGCTTGAATTAAAATATTTTGTAATGAGAATCACTATTTAGAGGAAAAACTTTTCATACGTACAAGTACATTGTTTGATTATAACATTCTTAATTAGCATGCGTTGTGTTAGTCTCTTATGTCGGTAATACAGCACTTCATTATAGTAAGTTTATTACGATGACGTAATACGTTAATCAGTATAATATGGCTAACTGATGATGAGAAATTATATGTTTTAATAGTGTTATTTGGTTCGTTAAGTACCAACATCTAATACGTTAATCAGTGTAATATGACTAACTAATGATGAGAAATTAGATATTTTGATAGTGTTATTTGATTTGTTTAGTACCAACATCTAATACGTTAAACAGTATAATATGGCTAACTAATGATGAGAAATTAGATATTTTGATAGTGTTATTTGGCTCGTTCAGCACAAGGATCTTATACGTTAACATGAAAAATCTGGCAAACTGCTGGTCAGATACTTTAAATATTTGGCTTGTTTAGTACCAGCACCTAATGCGTTAATCAGTTTAGTTTCGCTGACTAATTATGATAAATAAGATGTTTTGGTAGTGTTATTTGGCTAGTTCAGTTCGAGGATGTAATACGCTAACCACTATAATGTGGTTCACTAATGATGAGAAATAAGATACTTTAGTAGGTTTAATACAGTGGTGCACAAAGTCCGGCCCGCCAAGTGGCCTGCGATGTCCAACGGAAAAGTCAAGCATAGAGAATTCGCGTCTGCGCGATGATTAAGTGCTATAGAAGAATATGCATTAGATTAGATAATGGATGGTTCCATATTGTGTCGAGCAATAAAGAAAATTTAATAAGTAACTCTCGTTAATGCATAGGCATTTAATCATTGGCGCAATGACGTAATATTCCCGTTAATAGTGTCACTTGGCTGGTCCAGTACCTGAAGCTACTACATTAATTAATATAATCTGACTTAGTAATGATGAGAAATAAGATGTTTATTAGTGTCATTTGGCTAGTTCAGTACAAGGACGTAATAATTTAACCAAACTAATGAAGACCAGTAACAGTGAATGTCGTAGACTTGATGGTTTAAAATGTTGTATCAGCAGAAGAACGTCTGCGGTTCGCCCCAGGATACTGTGTCCAGACAGTTCTCCAGCTATCACACTTTTGTTTTGTAGGCTCTTTAAAATTCTTTGTGGACCTTTCCTGCTAAAAATTGTGATAATTAATAACTTTACAATCATAACAAATTATCTCAGTAGTCAATAGCTGATTAACATTATGATGATAAATGATACAAGAACACAATTACTCAATAAATATTATGTATATGTGACAAGTTCAGTAGTGAACACTAAACTCGATTATCACTCATGGTTTACCACCAGAAGGAAGAAAAACTTCCAGAAACAGACTCGCGTGTTACTCCATGAGAAATGTATAGTTGTAGAAAAACTCGCATGTTACTGCACAAGGCTGGAATATTTCTAGCAACAGACTCGCGTGCCACTCGAGAAGGAAAGATTTGTTCTAGAAACTGACCTACGAGCTAACTCATAAGAGCGAAATAGTTGCAGACACGCACCAATTTGCTTTTCCACGAGGTTGGAGAAGCTCTAGAAACAGACCCCCGTGCTACTCCACGAGGTGGGAATAGCTCTAGAAACAGACCCCCCGTGCTACTTCACGAGGTGGGAGTAGCTCTAGAAACAGACCCCCGTGCTACTTCACGAGGTGGGAGTAGCTCTAGAAACAGAACCCCGTGCTACTCCACGAGGAAGGATTAGTTCTATGAACAGACCCACGAGATAACCCAGAAAAACGAAATATTTTGAGAAAAACGCCCATTTGCTTGTGGAAATAGTTCTTGAAACAGACCCACGGGCTAACCCACAAAGTGAAAATAGATTTAAAAAGTGAACTAGGTGTTGTTTCCCAAGGAAGGAATACTACCAGCAACAGTGTGTTATTTTACAGAGTTGGAATATTTCCAGAAACAAATCTTTGTGCTCTTCCACAAGGTGAGAATTACAACCTAACCTTTAGTTAATTGGTCCGGGTATTCATTTTTTCTATTTTCGTTCAAGTGGTTAAATGTTATGCTGGAGTGAAGGCATCTAGTCGATATCAAACAACGTCAACTCTGGGGCTACTTTTTAACAAAGGAATGTTGGGGGATGGTCGTTATATTGTAACGCTAGCACACTCATCACGAGAATTTTCTTTTTAAGGTCTTTGGATACGACTGTTTTGGACATCCATGATATATGCAACTCTGCATGAACATATCTGGATAGAGAAATAATATATATTAGTTTTGTTTTCTGAAGAAAACTATTAAAGTTTGAATGTGTCAGTCGGTACAGTTCCAAAATGGTGTTCGTAACGAACGTTTTAAGTGAACAATATTTAAGTCATCCTATCTTTTTGTGTACGGACAAGAATTCGCAAGTTTTAAATAAAAAATGGAATATCGGTACTGTAGATTTTAAAAATATCAAACTTGTAACTATACAGTAATCACCATAACTGTGCAAAGATATTCAATTAAAATGTATCTTCCAAATCCATTCATTTTAAACGCTAACATTGGATGTTGTTTGTTTATTAATTAACCCCAAGCATCGTTTGAGTGCAAGTTGAACCTAGGTATACACGTACGTGTGCGTATGTTATTTATTTATTTTCAGGAGAACAATGCATACGGGTATTTGAAGCGGCTTTATTAACTAGTCACATGGCATCTAGGTTCAGTGAAAGAAGAAAACTGGTTTCACCACTTACATGAACCTAGATGTGGAATATAATTTATCTTCGTGTGTACTATACCACCACGAAAAGGATAAAGCAACAACCAGAGAAGATTGCCAATAAATAATAAAGAATAAACGTACGATATGTTTTAAAATAGTGTCTGTTCATTTTAGGAGAGATGTAACATGGAGAGGTTGTTAATTACATTAAACAATATAGGAATTCACCTCAAACGATAAAATGAGTATCACAATTTCATCTACATTACACGTTCCACTAGCACATTACAATATTCTAATCAAACTACATGTTTCATTAGCACATTTCTGTCTAGAAACCCTCTAGTTCCATCGCTATTGCAAGGTGGGCCCTTTCTTCATGAGGGGAAATCGACATTGTCAAGTGGCTAAGGCGCTCGACTCCCAATCTGCGGGTCGCGGCTTTGAATCTCTTTGCCAACAAAGGTTTTTTCGCCCTTTAAGTCGCTGTTGTGTTATAATGTACGAACCAATCCGTTTGTAAATGAGTAGATGAGTAGTCTAAGGGATGGCGGTGGTCGATGATGACTTTAATTGGTATATTAGGGACGGTTAGTACAAATAACCCTCGTATAGTTTTTGCGCGAAATTCAAAACAAACCCAATTCTTCAACATGTACAAACTTTGAATGAATATGTAAAGTTACTTGTGATAGGAGGTGACGTTATCCAATCAGATGTTACTGTTTTCAGTCAACAATAAATCTTTGATTTCACAGATTGACTCTTTCTTTGTATCTGTGTAAACTATATGAAAAGTCAAAGTTAAAAGCACAAGTACAGTAACAATTTACACGTGAATAAAAAGTTGCCAACGACATCTTGATATTGTTTGACACAAAGAACGTGAACTTACCTGATTTTCCATGTCATATATATCATCAGCCGCAGTATTTTCAAAAGCCGCAGCAATTTTACTTTCCCACTCTTTATACTTTGTAGCAGCAGTGTCTTCCTCGTGAAGGGATGGCCCGCACTTACGTCGCACGTGGCATCTTCCGTAAACCTAGCCAGCGAATATTGCTAAAAAGATCTTTTAATATGTAGTTCAAACAAATATTTCTAAGATATATCTGCAACAGGGTTTTAATAGTTCGAAACAAATTACAAGTAAGTTGTAATGGACGCTAGTATCATGCAAGATGTTAACAATCTGTAACCGATTCTGTAGTGTCATGCAAGATGCTAACAGTCTGTAACCGATTCTGTAGTGTCATGCAAGATGCTAACAGTCTGTAACCGATTCTGTAGTGTCATGCAAGATGCTAACGGTCTGTAACCGAAAAATCTAATATTATACTGAATTAACATATGAATGTTACCGGTGTTTACATGGTTGTGTTCATAAATACTCTTTTTAACAAAAAAAAAATTCGCTCAACTTCATGAAGGTTAAACAAAAGTGTTACATACTGTTTCGATGAGGGTTGCTGACACAAACGTTACACACTGATTTCGCCTTATGGTGGTGTAACAGAAACTTTAAACACAATGTTTTGACCTGAGAACGTTGTAACAGAAACTTTACACAGCGTTTTGAACTGAGGACAGTGCAATATACATATCCCACAGCTACGCTTTTTAAAACTGTTTATATGTTACAATTTATTGTTTCTTTCTACATATTATGTATACCAAAATTTGTAATATATAATAATAACCATTTGTTAACCTTGTCGGTTACATCAGGGCTGTTTTCATCTTTAGTTAGACATTATGTAAAACTATACTTTCTTATTAATTATTAAACCATTTGTTAAATATCTTACCTTGTTGGTTACACCAGGACTGTCTTCATCGTTAGCTAGACATTGTGTTACGATACTTTCTTATTAGTTGGTAATAACTATTTATTAATTACTTAACCTGAATCGTTACACCAGGACTGTCTTCATCGTTAGCTAAACATTATGTGCAACGATACTTTCTTATTAGTTGTTAATAACTATTTATTAATTATCTTACCTTGGTTGTAACGCCAGGACTGTCTTCTGGTTTGTAAAAATTTCTTGTTAGTTCCAAAGGAGGGTTATTAAGACTCTCAACTCAGGATCTGCTACTATACGACGGAGCATGCGCAATAGAAACACCATCTTCAATCATAAACACTACAGTGCAAAAGTAACTGAAAAGAACGGTTTCTTTAAGCACTAAGTATGGCAGCATGTAGTATAACGTGTCAGATTATACTGATTTGTTATGTAGAAAGTATGAACTGATTGGTTATGTAGAATGCCTCCTGAACCCTATGGCTGAACAATTCCAACATTAAACTTACACCATCCTCAGAAAGGTCAAGAAACCAAAACCAAACATCACTAAACATGAATGAAGGGCATTGAACCTTCTAAAACGAGACAACATCAAGATTCTACCAGCAGACAAAGGAAACAGTATAGTTGTCAACGATTATGACACGAAGATCAAACAATTACCAGACAAACATCAATATGAAAAGATCACCAATGATGTTACAGAAAAAACAGCCTTATCAATAAAACGCTGAACAAACTAAAGAAACAAGACTTAACGAAAAACTAACCAAAGAGTTAAGATCCAAGGAAAATTTTCCTCCTCAGTTCCACGGACTACCTAAGATGCACAAACATAATATACCTCTCAAGCCAACGTGGTGCTCAAAACTCACCCTGCCATTAACTGGCTACTTTCTTAGTACTTGTCTTATCTCCACTACAACGAAGCACAGAGCATTGCATTGAAAACTCGACAGATTTCATAGAACAACTCAGAAAGCTACACATCAAGTCCCAGGATATTATGATCAGTTTTGATGTCACAGATTTATTTACCAATGTTCTAATCTCAGAAACCCTTCACTTCACCAGACAACGACTACTGAATGACAACTCTCCACCGCACAGAATAGATACAGAGATGCCAACCATTACGATTTTGGTGTATACATTACGACTATACGCTCATACAGACAAATATTACGACTTGTTGCAAAACACCTAATTATTATATATTATATAGGTCTATACAATAGTGATAAATTGTTCCTTTAGGGCTTGAAAGGGGTGAAAAAAAATTTCTAGTGAGATAAAATTAAATTTTGATAAATAAAAGACATAGTCCAAATGGCTATTTGTGATAATCATGTTTGTGCTTGAAATAATAAAAAATATTTGTATCTCTGACGTCTACCAATAGTTTGAGAGTGGTGCTTTTCCATACTGGGTACGTGGGGGAATCTATAGTTACGTGATCAGTGCTTGCAGCCAATCAGCGCTCACGTAGATGGGTATTTTTAGGTTTCTGAGCGGCATAGAAACACCAATGCGATCGTTCACAAGATGGGAAAAAAAAGGCTCGTTCACCAGATTGTTTTGTATCTGGCGAATCTAAAAGGACTAAAACTGTGAATAAAAAAATTAGGAAAGAGTATAGTGCAAAATATCCAGTCATTGCATCAAAAGTCAGTGACAGTCATGCGTTTTGTACAGTTTGTCATATTGATTTTTCTGTGGCGCATGGCGGGATAAACGATTGTTTCAGATATACAAATTCGGCATCTCACCAACAAAAGGCTGAAGGGAAGACAAAAACGATGCAGGTAACGACATTTATGAGTAACAATTCAGAATACGAAACTATAAATGCAGAAGTGATGTTCACGCGATTCATCATTGCTCATAATTTACTCCTAGCTGTAGTCAATCATGCAGAAAAATGTTCCAAGACTCTGATATAGCGAAAAAATATGGCTGTGCTAGAACCAAAACTACAGCCATTGTACAAATGTTTGGTTGTGGAGATGACAAAATGATTTCAAGCATACTTATTAACAGTGTTTACAGTTTAGCCACAGATAGATCCACAGACATGGATGACTCAAAACTGTATCCAGTGGTTGCACGATATCTTGGCTCTTTGCTCGGAAAAATTGTTTGTTCTTTTTGACAATGGTGGGATGGAAAGAAGCTTCAACGGGAGAGAATATTTTTCTCAGAAGGTTTTGGACCACGAACTGATAAAGAGGAAAATTCCATGGGAAAACTGTCTTAGTTTTTCTTCAGACAATGACTCAGTTATGTCTGGTATAGGTAAAGGTGTAATGGACACATCTCAAGACGACAGCCTAGCATTTACTTCATACGCTGTGCCTGTTACCTCATGAATATTGCTGCCCAGAAAGCTTCCAGAGAACTGCCCTGCCCAATTTCTGATATATTGATAGATATCTACTATTTTCTGGACAAAAGTGCTAGCAGAAAATAACATTTCAAAGAGTTTCAAGGATTGTATGACAAAGAAACAAGAAAAATTCTACAACTTGTTCACATAAGATGGCTATCACTTGGGGTGTGCTTCAACAAAATATTGAACATGTGGAAGCCATTGAAGGCAGCGAGACTTTAACAGTCAGGATATCCTTTTGGCCACACAGTGACACAAGACAACAGTCTCTAAAAGCAGCAATATTTGGTATAACTCAATATATGTTTAGGCAGTCTGACCTTGAATTAAAGAAGAGACAATCAATGAAAAAAGAGAAGAAAACGAAAGCTAGCAAGGAAGTAACCAAGAAAAGTTATGTGCAGAGCAAGTTAGATAAGTTAACAGTTTTCTTGGACAACAAAATAAACTTGTTATTTTGTCTTTTTTTTTTCAGTCTGCAATTCATCTATTTGAGCAAGCCAATTTGATATTGCAAAGAGAAGAACCTTGTATACACATTATGCATTGAACTCTGATTACACAAGTTAAAAATATACTTGTCAAATACGTCAAACCAGAATATCTTGAAGGCAACATCACTGACCTTGACTACAACAATGAATCCTTACACAAATCTGATGAGGTAGTTTCTATTGGAAATGCTGCCAAGGAATACATTGTTAAACATGAAAAGAACCTGCTCTATATGATGAACTTCTGATTCACGAAGAGGTTGCTGATCCAAAACTGCAAGTCATCAAAGATTTCTCTTTTCTACGTTTCTTCACAGACAGGTATTCTGTCCTTGTCAATACACATGAGCACGACACTATTGACAAGTTGGAAGGGCAATATTTTAACTATCAAAGTGATACTTTCTCAGAAACTGTCCTTCGGTTGAATGTTGACAAGTTTTGGGTTCAGCTGTCTACAGTTAAGGATGGAAATGGTAACCAGAAGTATGACATTTTGTGTAGGGTTACGCTTGAAATTCTTACAGTCTTCCATTCTAATCCTGACAGTGAAAGGATATTTAGTTTAGTGACTAAAAACAAAAGTTCAGACCAAACTTTAGCACCACAGTTTTGAGCAGTATTATAACACAATGTGTATGCAGTCAAACGGACAATGTTGTTATAACTCCCAACCATCCAGAGACATTCTCATGAAGGCAAAGGCTGCAACAGCTGCAAAACTATTACAATAAGTGTCATAAACATTATATAAACTAGTCTTTACACAAAGGCTTTTCCTGCTTATTTTTTATACATGTTCAATGTTGTTTTACCAGTATGTTTGTTACTATGAACTAAATAAGACATAATATCAAAATATTTTTTTTAAATTTATTTATTAAATACACAAAACACAGTCATAAATAAGCAATCTATAGCAGTAATAAATAATAATAGTTATAATAATAAACAGCTTAGAGACATTGGCCAAGTCTAGTAGCCGCAAATGATAAAAGGCTCTGTTTACAATCATTACGCTCAGCCATTTGGTCAGTTGGCATCTCTGTAGATATGAAAATAGACGCTATAATGGAATTCACAACCATTTGTGATCAACCTATTTCCAATACAACGAGGAATTCTACTAACAAACAAATATTGTAGCCATGGGATCACCGCTCTTTTCCATCCTAGCAGACATTTTCATGTAAGACTTTGAAGAAAGAGTCATTTCATCCACACTGATAAAACCAAGTTTCTACAGACGTTATGTCAACGACACCTTCGTTATTTGGCCCCACGGTCATGAAAACTTACCAGCTTTCTTTAAACATCCGTAGACAAAAGAATCCACTTCACTATGGAAATAGAAAAACAAAATAGTCTATCATTTCTTGACATACTCATCAGCAAACAAACAAAACGAATAACCACAACTGTATACAAAAAAAAAAAAAAACCACCCACACGGACAGATACCTACACTTCCAGTCCTATCATCTAACCTCGATGAAATGTGGTATAATCCAATGCCTAAACAAGAGAACGGAAAACATTTGCGATAAGACATCTATCGAAGCAGAACGCCAAAAGATCATAGAGAGTTTAAAACGGAATGGTTACACCTCCTTCTTCATCAAAAACTCCTTGAAGACCACAACAGAAAGAAAACATCAGTAAGTCACCACCATTTAATTACCATATCTACAACATTTCAGTGAAAAACTCAAACACATAGCCAACAAATTCAACATAGAAGTCCGGTGAAAATCCTACAATACCTTAAGGTCCATTCCAGTAAAAAAACAAACAGCGATTTACTAAAGAGAATCTTAAAAACCTCCTCTATGAAATTCCGTGTTCCTGCAACGATACATATACAAATAGTTGATCATGTTTAACTCATTTCATATGTTCAATAGTGGTTTGTAGTTACGGTTTATGTTTAACTCAGTTCATGTGTTAAATAGTGGTTCATTTTTAACTCAGTTAAGGTGTTAAATAGCGGTGTGTAGTAATTGTTTCTGTTCATTCAGTTCATGTGTCAAATAGTGGTTTGTGGTAACGGTTTAGGTTTAACTCAGTCCATGTGTTAAATAGTGGTTTCTAGTAATGATTTATGTTTAATATAGTTCATGTATTAAATAGTGGTCCATGTTTAACTCAGTACATGTGTTAAGTAGTAGTATTTCTTTAACTCATTTCATATGTTAAATAGTGGTTTATGTTTAATGATGTTCATGTGTTAAATAGTGAATTCTAGTAATGACTTGTGATTCACTCAGTGCATATGTTAAATAATGGTTTTTGTTTTACTCAGTTTATATGTTAAATAGCGGTTTATGTTTAACTCAGTTAATGTGTTAAATAGCGGTTTGTTGTTATGGTTTTGTGTTTGTCTTAGTTCATATGTTAGATAGTGGTTTGTAGTAATGGTTTATATTTAACCCAGTCCATGTGTTAAATCGTGATTTCTAGTAATGGTTTATGTTTAACTCAGTTTATGGGTTAATTAGTGATTTATGTTTAAATATGTTCATGTGTTAAATAGTGATTTATGTTCAACTCGATCATTTGTCAAATAGTGCTTTGTAGTAATTGTTTCTTTTATTTCAATTCGTGTGTTCAATAGCGATTTGTAGTAATGGTTTATATTTAACTTAGTTCATGTGTTAAATAATGGTCTATGTTTAACTCAGTTCAGGTGTTAAATACTTTTTTATTTTTAACTCTGTTGATGTGTTAAATAGTGGTTTCTAGTAATAGTTTGTATTCATATTTCCAATGTTGTGGTACCTTATTAGTCTCTTGTAACAGTTTTATATATAAGACGGTCCCCAGTGATGCCATATTCATATTTCCAATGTTGTGGTACCTTATTAGTCTCTTGTAACAGTTTTTATATATAAGACGGTCGCCAATGATGCCACATTCATATTTCCAGCGTTATTCTATTTCACCAGTGTTTAGTAACAGCTCTGATGACGTGGAAGTGACTCGCCTTCAAATCACTTAGTTCTCTTAAGCTTAGATCTACACTTTAACACGCTTAGGAGATCTGGAAAACTTTTCAGTGGAGTAATCATCAATTTCGACTACAAAGAATGTATATTTACAATTTTGCACGGAACTGTGACATCTGTTGTTAAAGAAATCCATGAATTTATAATCACTGTGGATTCGTGGAAGCAGAGAAAGTGTGCAACTGTACCTTTAGAGCAAATAGACATTCGTATCGTTTGTATAAACAGTAGGCACGTTAGTGGTTATGCAGTCTGGTTCATGTAACTCTCCAAAAAAGTGTGCAACTGTACCTTGCTTTTTCTCATAAAATAACAGCTTATGTTAAACCTCATTTCAAAAAAATCAATACGTATTTGACAAAGACAGTATAAGAAATGGAAGCGACATCTGTTAATGACATTACAGAAATGGTTTAGAAGAATCCTTAACATATCCGGCTGAAATATTTAGCCAGAAAATAATAACTTGAATATTCAAATTTCATTCTGAAATATAAAAACGGAAAAAACATATCCAAACCTCACCCACAGTAATGTAGTAATATGGATATAGGGAAAGGAAGCAATAGTAACATGTAGTACTATATTTGTAGGGCCTCCTAGTATCAGCACAGAACCTAGTAATCAGATCTCTGAATAACGTAAACTTCATAGGCAGAACACGGAGAACTCGTTAGAGGCACTATCAAAATGTATCTGATACACTTAAGGGTTTGATAAACATGTTTAGGTTTTTCAGTATATTAGTCAATGAATTGTCTACTTCTACAGGGTGTCTCCAAATATTCCATGAAATAACCAGAACACACTTAACGTGTTTCATGATACACATTAAACGTTTTTAACGTTACCTACTCTTAAGCCTTTTACTTCTGAGAGAGTTTAAACTCATACATAAAGAAAACTATTTAAAAATACTTAAATACCTCCACCTATCAAACGACCTGTTGATCATAATGTAGGGATCGTAAATACCTAATGTAGGACAAAGTCACTTTTCTATACTATAATGCAAGGAGTATGTTTAAACATATCTGCCTAAGTTTGTTAACGAATCACATATATTTCTCTTTAAAATAAAAAATATATCCCTTTTTCGTTTCTTTTTTTGAGGAGTATATTATACCTAAGCATAATGTAGCAACCAATACAAAACGTCTAAATAAAAATATTCATACACGCCTACAGTAATGTTATATAGATCACACGTTTCTATAACATGTTGAAATAGCAGAAAAATAAAAACGCGTTTTATTTTTTCATTTAAAAGTTTTATAAATTATTTAGTTTCAGGAAGTAACCGAGTATTAACTCAGTTTCAGGAAGCAACCAAGTATTAGACTTAACTCAGTTTCAGGAAGTAACCAAGTATTAGACCTAACTTAGTTTCAGGAAGCAACCAAGTATTAGACCTAACTCAGTTTCAGGAAGTAACCAAGTATTAGACCTAACTCAGTTTCAGGAAGTAACCAAGTATTAGACCTAACTCAGTTTCAGGAAGTAACCGAGTATTAGACCTAACTCACAATAAAAATTAAACATCAACTTTCCTCTCTCATATTCGGTAAAAACTCAAAAAATGAACACCTGAACTGACTCACATCAACTCCTAGATACTCATGAAATCCCTGGACATAACATATTATCACAACATCACACCAAAGCTCCGCTCCGTCTGGCAAACATATAAAATATCTTTAACTTAGAATATTAATATTTACAGAACTCGCGTCTTCAGACTTCACCCTAACTTGTTTAACCTTCACATTTCAATTAATAGGGAGAACAAAATAAATATAGCAGGCTATGCACTATGATACCGTGCATAAACATACAGTGCTAGTCTCGGCTCCACTAAAACTTTGATTAAATGTACACCACTACCTAATGTTTAGTTTGATAATTAAAAAAACTAGTGTTTTTGAACTCAGACACGGGTTTCTTGCGTTTTTAAAGTATTAGTTTCTACTTTTCAATTCGTTTTCTATGTAACAAGGTTTCTTGAGTTATTATAAATTATAAGTCGAAACTGCTGATGAGGGTAACTGAAGATTCACGTGTTTTTAGATTGTCAGTGTTGCTCCCAGCTTTTAGGATTTATGTGAAAATTGTTGATAGTTAGAAAATAAATGGTGTTTATACGCTAACAACACTTTACTTCTCAACCGGTTTTGTATTACAAGCTGATGCATCCGTTCAACCAAAGGGAAAACGTGGGGACCTCTACAGTTAACACAGTGTGATCGAATCCAAACGCTGACCATATTTATGTCACTCTAAGGGTACAAGTCCAGTTTTGTGACAATCTTTTTGAACATTGAAAGTCTAAAACAAACAGACTTTTGTCATCTGAGGGTTTAGGTTCTCACTCTGGCTGCAATGTTATATTAAAATTTATTGATAAATTGTTTTTGTTCTCTGGATATTCGCTGTTTGTGTGAAAGGAACTTCACTTCAAGTTATTTATTTTGTTAGTTATACTTCATGTCAGGATTTTGTGTAACTTTAGATAAAGGTATAACATGTATGACACGTCTGTTATATTATTCTTTTAAAATATAATTGAATTGAGAAAGTAATTAGATAATTATTTATTGAAACTTCTTAGTGTTGTACTTAAACATATATCTGACAATCATCGTTTATTTATAACGTATTTAGTGTACGAAAATCACGTTATCTTATTAGAAGATAGAAACTACTCAGATACTTCAATGAGCACGAAAAGTGAAAGCAATCCATTCTCCTAACACTTGTTATTCACAAAAATAGAAAAAAAAAATGTCATTAAGTCTATTAACATGGCTTTCGGACACTATATTTTTCGGTTATGTTTAACCGTTCGCACGCAGCAACTTATTTATTTACAATTACACAATAGATAAAGATGGAAAAAACAATTCTAATTTTATGTTGGGTAAAAATGATAAAACAATTACGGCTTACCGTATCGAGGTAACGTGGATAAAACGTGTTAAGAAGTTTCTTTTAGATATGACCTGTAATTACAGAATAGCTTTTAGTGATGATGGGTTACAATACTGTCTCCAAAAACTTTTATTCCTTTTCGTAACTTATACTTTGAGGGCAAAATACCTGAGTGGCTCACCAGACCACAGTTACACACACGTAACAGTTTTCATACATACACCAAGTCACATGACTGCGCGAAGTGTCCTCTATCAACCGAGGTTTTTACAAACTCGCACAGACAAGCATGTGATATTCTTACATATCCAAACCAGTTTGTAGGATTTCCAATTTTTATAATTTAATCAGTACAGTATTAGTTCATGTTTACTGTCAGTGTTTCTTGGAATTATTCTCATATCTATTGAATTTAAGCGTAAAGACAGTGAACAAATCCCAAGTTGATGTTAGGGCATTTCAACAAATCCAAAGTTTATATTAGGGCACTTCTCTACGAATACAGTTTTATATTGTTACAGTCGATTTCGACTGTCTTCCTCTCAAAGATAAGACTTTAAAGTTAGTTGTTAAACACGTTACTTAACACCCCAAGAAATGAACTGCAATTATCACTGGGCAATGGTAACATCTACAAACGTGGTTAGAAAATAAATAATTACACAACATACAAGAAGTACAAGCTGATTGTAGTAAACGGCCTCATCCTGATACCTTCACTCGTTCATATTTTGTTTTCCAGCGTACACTTAGTAAATAAGTTTCATTTTCATCTTATCACAACGATAACAGCTTAATATAAGAGGCACTACCATACAAAAGCTATGTTTGTTTGCTTTATTGAATTTCGCGCAAAGCTACACGAAGGGTACCTGCGCTAGCCGTCCCTTATTTAGCAGTGTAGGACTAGAGGGAATGCACTAGTCATCAAGGCCAACCTTTGGGCTACTCTTTTAACAACGAATAATGGGATTGACCGTCACATTATAACCCCCTGTAGTTGAAAGGGCGAGCATGTTTAGATCCACGTGAAGTCGAACCCGCGACCTTAAGATTATGATTCGAGTGCCTTAACCACCTGGCCAGGGCGAGCATGAAAAGCTTTATAAAAAGGAAACAAAAATAATTTAAACTGCTTATATAAAATAAATGATTTACGAATATTGTCTGAAATGCCTTGAAAAAGTTTTACGATTCCGAAGAAAGAAGAATAATTTTCATTATTCGAAAATCAAAAAAAGGCAACTTTATCATTGGTACATCTATGAAATAAAAATAAGTGTAGTTGAAATACTAATTTTCCTTCAAATTATATTAACTGTAAGAGATAATCCGCCAGAAATATAAATATTAAGAAACAATTTTTTATGAACATCGACCACACTGCAATATAAATAAATATTTTTTTAGCCCAGAATAGCAGACTCAACTATGAAGAAGCTATCTAAATCACCACAAAGGAAAACAACCTCCTTAGAACTACAGAATATGTTACTTTCCCAACAATATACAAGATGTTTATCAAAAACCAACTCAAAACTACAGTAAATGTTACGCTCGCAATGATATGTAAGGCATAACAAAGATGTTACACAACAAAATATTTAAACACCTGGTGTAAACTAAAGAAATATTAAAAAATAGTATTTTGTAAAATACTCGTAATTATTGTTATGTAAAATACTAATAATAATTGTCGTGGAAAATACAAATAATCATTGTTATTTTAATTATTATTAATGACTGTTAGGTAAAATACTCAATGATTGTTATTTAAACTAATAATAATCATTGTTGGGTAAAAGCTAATAATCACTGTTATATAAAATAGTAATCATCATGAACAATATTAATGAGGATTGTTATGTGAAATACTAAAAATGATTGTTAGGTAAAATACTAACAATCATCACCTAAAATACTAATAATGATTCTTATATAAAATACTATTAGTGGTTATGTCAAATACTGATGATGATTGTTATGTAAAATACCAATAATCATCAGATAAGATACTGATAATCATTGTTATGTAAAATACTAAAAATCATTGTCGTGTAAAATACAAATAATAATTGTCACTTTAAATACTATTAATGACTGTTAGGTAAAATACTAATAATGATTGTTGTGCAAACTGCTAATAATCATTGTTCTGTAAAATGCTAATAATGATTGTTAGGTAAAATACTGATAATCGTTGTTATATAAAATATCAATAATGATTATGTAAAATTTTAATAAAGATTTTTATGTAATATATTAACAATAATCATAGTTGTATAAAATACGAATAACCATTATTGTGTAAACTATTAAAAATCATTGTTATGTAACATACTAATGATCATTGTTGTAATATATAAACTTTTATGGGGATGAAACCGTTTGGTATTAAACTTTTAGTATTGTACAAAACTTTATGGAGATGAAACCGTTTGGTATTAAACTTTTAGTATTGTACAAAACTTTATGGAGATGAAACCACTTGGTATTAAACTTTTAATATTATACAAAACTTTATGGAGATGAAACCACTTTGTATAAAACTTAGTATTATATAAAACTTTATGGAGATGAAACTATTTGGTATTAAACTTTTAGTATTGTATAAAACTTTATGGAGATGAAACTATTTGGTATTAAACTTTTAGTATTGTATAAAACTTTATGGAGATGAAACTATTTGGTATTAAACTTTTAGTATTGTATAAAACTTTATGGAGATGAAACCGTTTGGTATTAAACTTTTAGTATTGTATAAAACTTTATGGAGATGAAACTGTTTGGTATTAAACTTTTAGTATTGTATAAAACTTTATGGAGATGAAACTGTTTGGTATTAAACTTTTAGTATTGTATAAAACTTTATGGAGACGAAATCACTTGGTATTAAACTTTTAGTATTGTATAAAACATTATGGAGATGAAACTGTTTGGTATTAAACTTTTAGTATTGTATAAAACATTATGGAGATGAAACTGTTTGGTATTAAACTTATAAATGTATCAGACCTCAGGGAGACCAAAGTACTAAACCTTTATTGATATACGTGCTACTGTATCAAACCTTGAAGCTGTGAAATCCTAATGATTTTCTATAACACCAAACTTCCACTGATAACTCTTTGACAGAAAGTAAAATACTGGAACATTTCTTTTGAACTGATCCAACCAACCAGCTTTTGATATCTATCGATGTTGTGATTTTTAAGTATTTTAACATTTTCTAAACCCCCTGGTCAAAACTTGTTTAGTACAAGTTTTACCCGTTTCATATATATTTCTCACAATGTTATGGCTTTTACTTGTTGAGAAATCAATCTCTGCTAGAGTTTCAATGTTTTTGTACTTTCCGTCAAGTAATAGTTTAAGTTTCAAATATAAAAACCTGAGGAACTTGAACAGGCAATAACCGTACTAAATATTTATACTTATCCTCTGTAATTTACAAACAAAAGTCATTACCATCAGTGGTGAAATTGTGAAAACAAAAACAGTAATGAGGGAAGTAGATTTGTTTTGAAGAAGAGAAAATAATGTATGTGTAACCAGAAAAAAAACGATAAAGCTGCGGAACACGGTCCGCCTTATCATACGTACCGACAGAGGGCGCTAGAGCATACAAGAAACATTCTCCATTACTTGGTGCCAGTTGTTTGATACGCATATATCACAGTCATCAATGGCGTTGGTCAAGGATAAAACAAATTTGAAAGGTCAACTGTACAAAGTCTTATTGAAAAACATTTATCTTGTTCTAGCTTTGACAGAAATGGACATCTAGTGAACGTTTTTCGTACTAGAATTTTTGAACTTGTGTTCAAGTACACATAGGTTCATCGCAAGATGAAATGTTTTAACAGCAACAAGAACGTGCTGCGTTACAAGTTTATTTTTAATTATAATTATTTTTATCAAGCTGACAAACACTATGATTGGCTATTTCCAATAATGATCATGTCACTCAGTAAAACTTCGATAACCACACTCACTTTTGGTAAAATTAGTTTCTGTGAAATTCACTCAGCATAGTTTTACTTCAGATATTCCCAACCTATTTATTTACAACACTTCTGTATTCACACTGTCACTCTCAGTAAAACTTCTGTAATCACTCTCTCACTCCCAGTAAAGTTGGTTTCTGTGAATATCACTCAGCACTCATGTTATTCTCACTTCAGATATTCCCAAACTATTTATTTACAACACTTCTGTAATCACACTGTCACTCTCAGTAAAACTTCTGTAATCACTCTCTCACTCCCAGTAAAACTAGTTTCTGTGAAAATCATTCGATACTCGTTCTATATTTACTTCAAATATTCTGACTATTTATTTACAACACTTCTGTTATCATCACCCTGTCACTATCAGAACATTAGTTTGTGAAAATCACTCAGCACTCATTATATTTACTTCAAATATTTTGACTATTTATTTACAACACTTCTGTAATCACCCTGTCACTATCAGAACATTAGTTTGTGAAAATCACTCAGCACTCATTATATTTACTTCAAATATTTTGACTATTTATTTACAACACTTCTGTAATCACCCTGTCACTATCAGAACATTAGTTTGTGAAAATCACTCAGCACTCATTATATTTACTTCAAATATTCTGACTATTTATTTACAACACTTCTGTAATCACCCTGTCACTATCAGAACATTAGTTTGTGAAAATCACTCAGCACTCATTATATTTACTTCAAATATTCTGACTATTTATTTACAACACTTCTGTTATCACCCTGTCACTATCAGAACATTAGTTTGTGAAAATCACTCAGCACTCATTATATTTACTTCAAATATTTTGACTATTTATTTACAACACTTCTGTTATCATCACCCTGTCACTATCAGAACATTAGTTTGTGAAAATCACTCAGCACTCATTATATTTACTTCAAATATTTTGACTATTTATTTACAACACTTCTGTAATCACCCTGTCACTATCAGAACATTAGTTTGTGAAAATCACTCAGCACTCATTATATTTACTTCAAATATTTTGACTATTTATTTACAACACTTCTGTAATCACCCTGTCACTATCAGAACATTAGTTTGTGAAAATCACTCAGCACTCATTATATTTACTTCAAATATTCTGACTATTTATTTACAACACTTCTGTAATCACCCTGTCACTATCAGAACATTAGTTTGTGAAAATCACTCAGCACTCATTATATTTACTTCAAATATTCTGACTATTTATTTACAACACTTCTGTAATCACCCTGTCACTATCAGAACATTAGTTTGTGAAAATCACTCAGCACTCATTATATTTACTTCAAATATTTTGACTATTTATTTACAACACTTCTGTAATCACCCTGTCACTATCAGAACATTAGTTTGTGAAAATCACTCAGCACTCATTATATTTACTTCAAATATTCTGACTATTTATTTACAACACTTCTGTAATCACCCTGTCACTATCAGAACATTAGTTTGTGAAAATCACTCAGCACTCATTATATTTACTTCAAATATTCTGACTATTTATTTACAACACTTCTGTAATCACCCTGTCACTATCAGAACATTAGTTTGTGAAAATCACTCAGCACTCATTATATTTACTTCAAATATTCTGACTATTTATTTACAACACTTCTGTTATCACCCTGTCACTATCAGAACATTAGTTTGTGAAAATCACTCAGCACTCGTTTTTACTACAGATATTCTCAAACTATCTACATCACTTCTGTAATCACTGTCACTCTCAGTAAAATTAGTTTTTGTGAAAATCACTAATTCATGCTAGTTTTATGAGATATTCTTAAACTGAGTAAAACTTCTGAAACACCACCACCACTCTCAATAAAATTAATTTGTGAAAATCACTCATGTTATTTTTACTTCAGATATTCTCAAACTATTCATTTACAACTTTTGTAATTGCACCATCACTCCCAGTAACACTTCTGTAATCAAACCATCACTCTGAGTAAAACTTCTGCAATCCCACAGTCACTCAGTAAAACTTCTGTAATCACTCTGTTATTTCCAGTAAAATTAGTGTAAAAATCACTCAGCACTCATGCTATTTTTACTTCAGACATTTTCAAACTGTTTATTTACAACACTACAATCACACTGTCACTCAGTAAAACTTTTGTAATCACCCTAGCTCTCTCAGTAAAAGTTCTGTAATCACACTGTCATTCAGTAAAATTAGTGTGAAAAATCACTCAGCGCTCATGTTAGTTTTACTTCAGATATTTTCAAACTGTTTATTTACAACACTACAATCACACTGTCACTCAGTAAAACTTTTGTAATCACCCTATCTCTCTCAGTAAAACTTCTGTAATCACACTGTCACTCAGTAAAATTAGTGTGAAAATCATTCAGCACTCATGTTAGTTTTACTTCAGATATTCTCAAACTATTTATTTACAAAACTTGTTATGAAAGTTAAATTATAGAAAATCCCCTTCTACAGTAACCTTTCAAAAGTACTTTGAACTATAAATACAACAGAAGCTTATTACACTTTACAACAATAAACAGACAGCTCATAACCACCATCAAAATAACTTCAACTACTACTTACTTGGTGTACTTTTTTTTTTACATAAAGCTGGTGATGGTGCTAAAATAATTCAGACATGAAGATAAAAACTTTGTTTTACAAATTAAAACTAGAGAAAATATCACAATAAAGTCTGGAAGCTTCAGTGGAAGGAATGTAGCTCTTTGGAATGTTTATGTGTCTATCTGGTCCAAATTCAGATATCATCTGTGCTACATACTGGTCAATGTCAAATGGTGAAGCATAAAGTGCACAGGGATCAAGATTTCCTTGAAGGGTGACATATGGTCCGACTTCTTGTCGTGCTTTTTTTGGTTTTACTGTCCAATCAATTCCCATAACATCACATCCTGTTTGTCCTAGCTTGTCCAGAGCATAGTGAGTATCTTTTGCAAAAATTGCCATAGGAACTCGATCAAGTCCTTCACAGTGTACTCTGGATTTTACACTTTCTCTTTTACTATTAATATATGGAAGAGCAAATTTCTCAAAGAGTTGTGGACCAAGGAAGCCAGCACTAGATTCAAACAGTGTGGTAGATGCATCCAAGGACAGCATCAAAGCTGTTCTGCTACACAATGGTAACACTCTGCCTTCTGTTCCCATAGCTTATAGCACAACCATGAAAGAATCATATGAAAATCTGAAAGCAATTCTAACAAGCATACAGTATGATGACTATAACTGGCATATTTGTGCAGATTTCAAGGTTGTGGCCATGTTTACTGGCCTTCAGCTTGGCTATACTAAATTTTGCTGCTTCCTGTGCTTATGGAACTCCAGAGCAAGAACTGAACATTATATACGCAAGGATTGGCCGATCCGAGATGCAATTGAGCAAGGAAAACACAACATCATGCACAAACCACTTGTGAAAAGTGATATAATTCTTTTACCACCTTTGCATATTAAACTTGGATTGTTTAAGCAATTTGTGAAAGCCTTGAACAAGGAATCCTCCACATTTGCATATCTTGCAGAGAAGTTCCCTTCCCTGAGTCAAGCTAAAATTAAAGACGGTATCTTCATAGGTCCCCAAATTGTACTTGATGAAACCTTCATCACACACCTCAAGAGAAAAGAGAAGCTTGTCTTTGAGTCATTCAAGAAAGTTTGTGATAACTTCCTGGGGAACCATCGTTCAGAAGACTATGTGCAAGTTGTGAATGATCTGCTGAGTCATTATCATGATATTGGATGTAACATGTCTCTAAAAGTTCATGTGCTCCACTCTCGTTTGGATTTTTTTGCGGAAAATCTTGGTGATGTGAGTGATGAACATGGCGAGAGATTCCATCAGGATATTGTTGTGATGGAGCGACGATTTAAAGGAAAATGGAACCCTGGCATGTTGGCAGACTACTGCTGGGGTATAAAAAAAGAAGATCACACTCCACACAAGAAGAACAAAAGTTGTTTAAACTGACAGGTGTGTGTTTTTAATTCATAACCAGTAAATGTTTTGTTATACCAACTAAATTTTTTTGTTTTTTGTAACTTTCAGTATTTGCAATGTTGTGTTCAATACGCGATATTTTGCAGTATATTATAAAACATACGGTTCATGGTACAGGAAAACGGTGCCTAATCTGGAGGAATAAAGGTAAAATTCAGAATCAGGACAATTTTTTGACCCAGAAACAAGTCTTACTTAACTTGTACTTTTTTTTAACCTGAAACTTGTTGCACAGTGTTATTTGCTAAAAAGCAATAAAGTGAATATTACTTTCATTTGTTCGTTAACACTGAAGAAAAAGTTTGGATTTTCAAGATAGATGTTTGCTACTAAAAACCCTGTAATAGATGTTTGCTACTAAAAACCCTGTAATAGATGTTTGCTACTAAAAACCCTGTAATAGATGTTTGCTACTAAAAACCCTGTAATAGATGTTTGCTACT
Organism: Tachypleus tridentatus; assembly: GCF_004210375.1. NCBI lineage: Eukaryota > Metazoa > Arthropoda > Merostomata > Xiphosura > Limulidae > Tachypleus > Tachypleus tridentatus. The sequence continues at coordinate 3,502,868 of NC_134833.1, read as the reverse complement.
AAAAACCCTGTATCTAAATGACATGCGAGACGAAATCGTGTGATTTTTCAATTGATGCTTCCATGCGAAAAATATATAAATAAAAAATGTCTATCTTGCACATACTCTTGTACATTTGAAAAACAGAGATTAAATACGGCGCGATGGTCATCCTAATTGAAGTATGAGATAAAGTTATTTGTATACTGTACATGTATGTATGTTGATTAAGACAACAGAAGAATTGTGCTTGTTTTACCCTTGAAAAACTTTACAATGTAAAAACTATTTTTATTATTCTTGTTATTTATTCCTAATTTATTGTGAAAAACAAAAATTATTCTTATATTTGGTCACTGACCAAACATTTACGTGTAAGACATTGAGATTTTGTTCTCGTATCTCTACTATCATATGTATTATTGCAGGTTTTATCTGAGTGTTATTTGTTTTCCATATCTGGTTTGATTTTTGCCTGGTTATTTATACTTAAAGGTTCATACACAAATCAAATTGAATTTGTGTTGGTGCTCTTGTCTGATTTTTCAAACTTTAATATTCAAGAAATGTTTACACCCATGTTTACAGGAATATTTATATGGTAGTGCGAAAATAGAATATATATATTTATGCTTTATGGTCGCTAATTTTGTTCAAAGAATAACAAAAATATTTGCTTATGGCTAGAATCGCTTAATTCAGTATATGAAGTAGTAAAATATTTGTTTATGGTTAGAACTACTTGATTATTATAATCACTATGTCTGGTTTCTTAAACTTTCTAATATAATGTTTGACTGCTTGTCGGAATACAAAAACACACGGAAAGAAATATTTCTCTGCTTAAAAGTCATTTCATCAGGTGAAAGGATATATGATGTGTTATGTACAAATATAACAAAGTGTGCTATTGTATTTTAGAACTGCTGGTATGGGTATTAACACTTTTATTGATAAAGAGAGAACAACATTTCGACCTTCCAAGGTCATCTTTAGGTTAGGAAAGAAAGAGTTTTAATTTGACCGTTGATGGACATATATCTTAGGGACGAGATTATAAACGGGTATGGGATTGTAAGTGTCGTTGCAGGTGGATGTTAGGTTATTACTTAGTATAGATATAAAGGTGTTCCTTTATATTGATTTAATTGTGGTTTTAGTTGCTGTATAAGTAGAGCTTCTTTGATACCCATATCAGTCTTTCTGAGATACATTTTTATTCCATCTGGGTTTCTCGTCATCAGGAGTGTGTCATTATCACATAATCATCTATATAATTTTTAACAGTAATTTAAAACTGAAAAAACTTATGAACATTTGATCCAAACCATTAAATGTGAAGTCGATCATTCATATCCTTTATATCTGTCTCCGCGGACTTTGAAATAACAGAAGTTTCCCACCAGTGTATTTTATACGTGGTCCGGAAGATGAGAACAGACGTGGTTTCTGACCGTAGAACTTACTGGGTCACTGGAGAACTTGATAAATTTTGGTCTGTATTTAAAATTTAAAATCCTTATATCTTCATTATTGCAGTGTTAGTCCAGTGTTTAGTCACTCACTACTGGCCAGTATGATCCTCTGTCTATATTTCATGGAGTTAACCGTCTTGGTGGGAATTTCTAATTTGATTTGATCCTTAATGCTATTATTGTTATACTTAGGAAGGAAGTGAATAAAGCAGTAGAAGACAGATCAAAGAGGAAGAGCAACCAAGAGTGGCTGGAAAACAGAACCTTTGCACTGTAAATAAGCTCTGTTAAGTTTTGTCAACTTTTTATATAAAGCCTAAAGTTCTACAGTATCATAAGACATGTTCTTTTGTATGCAGTGGTTTATTAACTCACAGCTGGATCTCTAGGAATACCTGCACAAGTGGAAACTTAAAAGCAATTTCTTTTAAGGACAAAAGCATGTAATATAATAAAACGAATATCGCTATTTCTCAAGTGGGTGGGTGTTAAGAAGTTAATTAAACGAAAATTGTTCGCATTGTTCTATTTTAATTATGATTGAAAATCAGTTCCACGCTTAACTATAGTTTTCTTATTAGCATACCAGAAGTCAATGTCAAACTTACAATTTTGAATTCCATTACAAAATTAAAAACTATCCTCTAAGTGTATCCATCACTAGTAAACAAGTTTAAAAAAAACCACCTAAAATCCTGATAAGTCATGATGACAAGTCTTGATGGTTGAAATTATAGGTCTTCTTAGGCAACCTTACTTGTGCATTTTAGGAAATCCTTACAAAATCCCCGAATAACATCCTTCTTGATTTCCTAATATTCGAATATTATACTTGAATATTGTTATTTGTGTCCAATGATGATTCTCAAACCTTATTAGTTTGTTTATATATGGCAATTCTTTTAGAATTTTAAAATGTTTCATAATACACCCGTTAACATGTTTGCTGAAATATAATTGGCCTTCTTTCGAAACATATAAGGTGGAATTTGTGTAAATGCATCTATAGTGTTGTATATTTTCAAAACAAACTACTGATTAGTTAAATAAAAATTCTTTTATTAGACGAATATTTCAGAGAAATATTTATAACATTAAACAACATGAAAATAAAGGTAAGAATAAAAATAGAAAAATTAGATTAACTGTGAGAACTTCTGTAAATATTAAATTCTGGTTTTGACAAATATGTTAACATTTTGATATTTATAATAAAACACTCATTTGAATTAAATGGTACAAATACTAAATATTTGTCAAAATTTATTTTAAATTTTGAACTTAAATAATTCATATTAAAGATTTAACTATAATTCCAGTAATTTCCAATAAATATTCCGGTAAAGGACAAAGAGACAAATCTTATATGGTAACTGATTTTAAACATAGGGTATATGAATTATATCTACCATATCAAGACTTCTTGAACCTAAGTTTTTCTAACATTATTAATTTAATCAAAACCAAATATATCCAGAGGAACTTATAATAGAAAGAATTAAAATAATTATAATCATCCACATAAGTTAGATTTAAATATTATTGTCGTTGACAACAAAGCACAGTTAACTATATTTGATAAAATAATTTATTTTGGTTTTTCCAACCGAAATAGTGTAGATCCATTTTTACTATTGGAAGGAACTGTTATTCCTCAATTATAATATATTTGACAATTTATAACAGCAGTAATTCTTTTGTAGATAATGTCTAATTATTCACAAATAAATTAAAAAATAATGGTTAAAAAGATTGTCAAATAAAAAAACACTTCTACACTCTTTTATAATAAATACGAGAATATATTGAAAGGTAAATTATGGTACCGCGGTAAGTCTTTGGATTTACAACGCTAAAATCAGGGATTCGATCTCCCTCGGTGGACACAGCACAGAGCCGCATGTAGCTTTGCCATAAGAAACACACACACTTTCTTGATTATTGAAGCTACCTTTTGGAGAACATAAAGATGTCGTTACTTACTTAAGGTCATCTTTGGCATATAAGTAACAAACTTTAAAATATTTAGATATTTTGTTCAATATACCAGGTATGAAAGAAGAACTTCAGGTAACTGGGTTTGTCTCAGTTAACTCGATTTATATTTGTAAAAATTTTCAAATTAAAAGAGGAGAATGGGGAGTTTAAAACTATTAATATAGAATTTTAGTTCTATTTGACATAATTTTGTTATTACGTGGCGGTTTGGAGTCTCGTAAAAATACAGGGTGGTCTATGTCCACTATGAAAATACTTTTGCCTTTTTATACATCTCATTAAAGGGTGGAGGTTGAGAGTTTTACACTGGCAGTAAACATGATTATTAATGAGGATTATTCTAATCCTCATTAGAAGTTATTGTTTTAATATGTATAGCTCGAGTTGAGAAACATTTGATTATACCTCATCGTAAGCAGCTGATGGTCTTTTGTGTTCATAAACTCGAAGAGGCCCACTAATTTCCTCAACGTGTTGCTTCCCATATTTACATTTTACGCTGTAAATAACTCTGTATTGTTAAAACTTAAGTGTCGAAGTTTTTTCTTTAGTTAAAAAGTATTCTAAAGTTCTATTATTTCTAAAGATGACACATCAGTTATGTAGAAGTTTCTGTCAACATGACAACTTGAAGTTAATTTTCATTTATTGTTTTATTTAAGGCTATGTTGACGGTCCTTTGTAACAAAGTAAAGTAACCATTTTGAGGAAAACAATGTAATAAGTAACATAGTTTTAAGAACGTAGTATCCGAAAGACGGAAGGCTTGTGAAAAGAAAAACATTATAACAGTTTTTTTAACCTGTGTGCGATAACAGAACTTTAAATATTAATCTGTGTGTATGTTAATTTACTATATGTTTAAAAGACGACTTTTTATGATCTTTTATTACCAGTATATAAAAGGAAGGAAAGTTTATTATCATTTTTGACTCCCATTGTAAACAAGAAAGACAAGTACTGGTTGTTTAGATAAATTCGATCTATAGTTAGAAAGATGCTATAAACATATCGCAATCATAAAGAAGGGTTTAGAAGAGATTTAACAACAGCAAAATCATATATCTATAGTTTTATGATAGAATACTTATATAAAGTTTTGAATAATGTTTGAGTCGTGAGAACTTCAGTTTTGAAACTATGACACCATCCATGATTACACCCCTGGTAAAAAAGTCTGAACATCAAAAGTAGTTAAACTACAATCATCATAAAATCATCAAATAATACAGATTTTACATGAGTTCAGAAGATTTCTTAAAATATTATTTTCTATGATAAATCAGTGGTGTGTGAATTAACTGGTTATCTTAAGATAGAAATATGTGTGGTAAGCCAGTAAAGTACATCAGCTGGCGCCATTCTGTATGAAATTAGATATAAGAAACATCATTTACAATTTGAGAAAGGTGAGAAAGCAGGAGGCCTTCGATCATTCGTTAAGGAATAGAGGGATTAGAAAATAATCAGAGTGCCCAATACAAAAATTACAAAACCTCCTAAAAGATTATAATCCAACATAAGGAACCAGGTGCAAATTCAGAAAGAAACGATCCAGTGCCACATGGTTTTGAGAAAAGAATGTAAGAGACAAGAGATTGGTGAAAAGAAGGAATAAAAGATTATGCAATGTGAGAAAGAATGAATAATCAGAGAGAAGCAAAACAAAAGAGTAATATACTGTCAGTAAGAAGTAAATCCTTATTTCAAATTCATGTTATTCATCACCAGTAATAAACAGCAGTTTACATTCAACTCCTGACAAGAGTAAGTTCACCCTTAGTAAGTTGATGGACATAAGGATGAAAAATGAAGTGCAAGAATAGAACATTCATAGTACATTCTTGATGATAGGAGCATATACGGTAAGTCGTGGAGTGAGTTAGCTTACATTATTAAAATAGGAGTATGTGGTAAGCCATTGGAGTGAGATAGTTGACATTCTTAAGAGAGGATTTATAAGACTAGTCAATGATGTGTGTTAAATTTGTAAAATAAGAGTATATGTGATATCCTCCACCAGTGGTACAGATTATAGTGGTACTAGAAACTGGGTTTCGATTCCCGTGGTGGGCAGAACAGAGATACACCCTTTGTGTAACTTTGTGCTTACCTACAAACAAATAAACGTCTTTGTGATGTGCTACAGCAGTGAATAAAAATGTTTTATTAAGATAGGAGTTTGTATGTGTGTGGTAAATAGTGGTGTGAGTTGGCGTTCTTAAGGTAGGTGTTTGTGTGATAATTCAGTGGAATGAGGAAGCTGTCATTCTTAAGATAGGAGTCTTTGTACTAAGCAAGTGGAGTGGGGAACAAGCATCCTTAACATTTGACTCAGTATGGTAAGCTAGTGGAATGAGAAAACTGGAGTTCTTAAGATATGAGGCTCTATGGTAAGTGAACGAAGTAAATGAGTTGACATTTAGAAAAAACAAAACTAATCTGTTTGGTAACCCAGTGCAGTGTATAAACTGGCATTATTACGATACAGTGTGTGTGTGGTGAGTCATTGGAGCGAGTAAGATAGTTTTCTTAAGATATGAATCTATGTGATAAGCTAATAGAGTGAGTAAACTGGCATTCTTAAGAAAATGTTCATAAGCCGACGAAACGAACAAGTTGGTGTGTTTAAAACGTCATCTATTTGGTAAGCCAATCTAGCGGGTAAACAAGAATTTTTAAAGTTGTAATATGTTTACTATGCTGATGGAATGAGTTGACTGTAACGCTTAAGATACCAGTGAGCAAGTTGACTGGAATTTATAAGATACGGTCTGTTTTTTAAGCATTATTTGTAAGACAATAATCTGGGTGGTAAGCCAGTAGAATGCATTCTTAAAATAGTATTTGTATGGTAAGTCCGTGGAGCGAGTAAGATGACAGTTTAAAGAGTGGAATTTATGTTGTAAACCAAATAAGATGTCCTAACTCAAACACATCGCTTATAAATCAGACCATCACGAAGTTATTCAGAGTTATTTTTTTTATTTCCTAAATCGTCTAAGGAAAGATGCTTATTAACACCTTTAGTTTCAACTATGAGGACTTATCATCATTTATTATTAGGTTCTTAGGTGTTTTTTTAAAGTCGTATGCTTTAATTTTCTAGTACAAATAAAAATTGTACGTGTTATAGTAAGGTTCATTAAGAACCAGTTTTGACGTCGAATCCTTGTATACTGCCATTTTGTAAGGAACAATACAGTTAAGTGAAAACGTATTCCTAGTGATAATGAGTTTAAACTTCCTTACTAAGAACAATGATTATAACTGTCTCCGAATACTGGATTGCTTAATCACTTATTAGCATATTTCGTAGCTTAAACTTGCTGTTTATGCTACAGAAAACAAAAATAAAAACAAAAACCTACTTCAAACTGTAACTAAAATCACTGGATTAACTAGTTGTATTGGTGTGGAGGTGTATATTTCGTCACTATAATTTAGTGCTAAATTCTGATGATAAATAAGGTTAATAAAAACTGAATTTTTCCAGGACATTTCTTTCATTTATATTGAAAAGTAAACATCCTAACACATTTCTTTCTTTTTTCGTTTATTGTTCAGCAAAACACTACACAATGGGCTAACAATAGGCTTTCGCTTTATAAGTCCTCAGTGATGTCAAAGCAATTTAGGCCCGGCATGGCCAGATGGCTAAGATGCTCGACTAGTAATCTGAGGGTCACAGGTTCAAATTCCCCTCACACCAAATATGCTCTCCCTTTCAGCCGTGGTGACGTTATAATGTTACGGCCAATCCCACCATTCGTTGGTAAATGAGTAGCCCAAGAGTTGGCGGTGGATGGTGATGACTAGCTGCCTTCCCTCTAATCTTACACTACTAAGTTAGGGACGGCTAGCGCAGATAGCCCTCGAGTAGCTTTGGATAAAATTCAAAATAAGACCAATCAAAGAAATGTAAATAAATCTACGATGAAATTGCGAGATATAAGGTAAAGCAGTGCAAAAAACAAACTATGTGTAATCCAATCAAACCAGTTCTTTACTTTTAGTGTTAAACTTATTCCCTCTGGTTTGGTTGTTTTCTTCTTATTAAAATATTTAAAATCAAACTAGCAAAATATATTTATTCGTGAAATAACTCTGTTTTAAATACCCTCCTTATTTCAATATTTATAACTGCAAAATGCTGTCAGTATTAGGAAGTTAAGATTCCTTTAAGTGTTATATCGCTTTGGGGCTGTTACATATAAAATTATATACGTTATTAGTTAAGACCCGCAAAATATTAGTGGTAGTTTTTGTGCCCCAAGTTTGAATTAAGAAGTTTGACAAATCAAAATTTCCCCAGTGGCACAGTGGAATGTCTGTGGACTCACTTCGTTAAAAACCGTTGTAGCTTTCTGCATAATTCTAAAATAATTAATCAAAATACAGGTGAAGTGATTTTGAATGGGAAACCCAATATACAATCCCAACACCTCGGACAAAGGCTTTCCTAACAATATGAGGTTTATAGCGTTTGATAGAGAAATTTGGAAAAAACGTTCAGGTCACGCAAACTCGAGCGTATTATTTATATAAATTGCTTAAATATTATCGAAGGCTATTTTTAGTTTTGTCTCCAGAGCTATTGTTATCAGAAAAAGCGATAAAAAATATGATGAGATATTTCATCAAAACTACCAATTCCGTGACGAATTTTTCTCTTCAATATTGTTATTATTAGGTAAAAATATTAAAAAAGTAAGATAAACTGATCATTTTTAAATTTCGTTTCTTAAACAATGATCCGTTCATTCACAATGTTTTAGGTAAGAATAAACTTCTGAATGTAAATATTTATGCGCATAGTAAACAAAGAATAGTTTCTGTAGCTTATTTAACAAAACAAATAGTTATTGCTAACAATGCTGGATGTGGAACTTTTACATAGTAAAGCTAACAGGGAAAATCAGTGATGACGAGAAACCCACTTGTTGAGAAATTTATATGCAAAAACGGCTCGTTTGGGCTGAGAAAACACTTTACTTAAACCCAAAATAAACCAATATAAAGGAACGCCATTATACCTATATTAATATAATAAATAAAATTATATATTCAAACATCTAATACCGCCCTCTACATTTCGACACACAGTTACACAACCCCTTTCAAACATGTGGTCAGCTTCCGGTCAGTTACCTCTTTCTTTGTGAACCTGACGATGACCGAAGAAGGTCGAAACGTTGTTCGCTCTTTTATGTAAAGTGTTTTCTCAGCCCAAACGAGCCGTTTTTGCATATAAATTTCTAACAGGGAAAAGTTTTTCACTCTCTACAATGTCATAAGTACAAGAACTTATACAGATTATTTCCACTTCTAAAATTACAGTTTTTAAATCTTGAATATTGTACGTCTTGTGTTTTTGCAAACTTTATTTTAACATAGAGTCATTGAAATTAGTACTCTTCCTACGTATCGTCACCCCACGTGACCACGCCGTCATGGTACGTGACTCACAGTTTCCACTTCCCAGAGTCGCTATTACGCTTGATTTATTTCCCTATCATTTGCCTAGCGAGCTCCTGAATTCAGAAGCTTTCGCTGATTGGCAGTAGGTAATTAATACGTAGCTGGTCAAGTATGCAACGTAATCTAGTGATGTGGGGTCTTGAGAACCAAGGGTAAAGTCTATTCACCAGAAGAAGTCGTGTGACATCAGCTCTTTCATTAACCAATAGAGGAAAAAGAGAATGATCTTCAAGTTGTCAATTGTTCGTAGTACGTTCTTAATGTCTACGATACTATATCTCAAATCAATTTTAAAGATCGTTCTCAAACAAATTAAAACAACAGTATTATGAAGAAGATGTAAAACTTATAAATACATAACGACCACATAGAAAACTATTTATACACTGCAAGTCACAAATAACCTATAAATATATACATAAGTTAATTGTATGTTCGTAAGTAATAACAATTATAGAAGGTTAATTATTTTAACAAGTAGCTCTTTCGTGGTGTTGGATATATCTCTACAGCCATAGTTAGATCGAATCTTTCAGAATTGCAACTTGTAATGGAAGTACGTAGCCATTTGTTAACTGTAACTTCTCTTTATTTTTGTTTGTTTGAAGTTAAGCACAAAGCAACTCAATGGGCTATCTGTTCTCTGCCCATCAAGGGTGTCGAAAACTGGTTCTAACAGTATTAGTCCGCAGACAAGCCGCTGTGCTACTGAGGGCTGTAACTTCTGAGAAATAACGACGGTTGTTGGAAAAGAAATTTCACATCTTATTGTGTTATGATTATTGTATGAGAAGTAATAAATTGCGTTCTATTGTTTTCATCACACCGTTGAGGATACCGGAGTAAAAATATCCGTTTGGTTTAGCCAACAATATTTAAATGAACTTAACTATTTAACTGAGTAAATTTCTTCTTTATGTGTAGAAAATATTGCAACGAAATCTTGTAATATTTATTTTCTGATTATTCTGTCATATCCATGCTTTAACTTGTACAAAAGTATTATCGTAATTTGATTGATCTGGCTAATAAGACCATTGAAATTGATGCAAAAGACCTCGTTCGTCCCGTTACCATTAGAGAAATCTAGGTAAGTACTTTATTCGTGCGTATCATAAATCGACCCATCTATATGATAATACGGAAACGAACACGTAAAGACGTTTTCAATTCTGAAGACACTACCCTCAGATTTTCTATACATATTTCAAACGGCCTGAATATGCATGTTTAGTTTTTGGAATTCAACATTACGCACACTAAACTGGTTTAATTACATTGTGCTACCGGATTTACACTTCGATTGACAAAGTTTGTTGCCATAGAAACGTAGACACTTTCACAGTGACATCGCCCACTTCACACGAAGCTATTCATATAATTTTTCTGTGGGAGAGTTTTGCATTATTTGTTGACGAGAAATAATAAACTAATAGTTTTCCTGTTCCCCTGTAACAAAATAAACTTATAAGTTGTTTCTTGCTTTATTTCTTTAACATTTCAGACTCTGCTGCGGGAGGCTTTTATATTCAATAATGTAGTAATCAGTCATGGGTTGGTTGAATCTGCTATATCTTTCGTTTGAGTGTGACTTACTCAGGTGCACGGTTCACTGATGCACTTGCTTGATCAGACACTTCCCTGAACACAGCCGTGTTCATTGCTATTAATTTGTCTACGGTACAATGAATTAATGTTATTAAGTGTGATAACCTTATTCTTGTTTCATCGCGATGATACATTATCTCAACTTTAAAAGGGATGTAACAATTATTAGGAGGTCTACACATGTTCTAGCTATTTCCAAAATATGCAACATCGATCCAATAAGCAGTTTTGTTTTCATTATTATACACTCAGTAGCCACTTTTTTAGGTACACCAATCTAGTACTGGGTAGGACCCTTTTTTGCCTCCAGAATAGCCTGAATTCTTCGCGGTATGGATTCAAAAAGATGCTGGAAACTTTCCTTAGGGAGTTTGGTCCATGCCAACTCGATAGCATAATACAGTTCCTACAGATTTGTCGGCCACACATTCATTCTGCAAACCTCCAGTTCCCCCTCATCCCAAAGGTGATGTATTGATTGAGATCTGGGGACTGTGCAGGCCATCGGAGCATACTAAAGTCACTGTCATGCTCGTGGAACCATACTGAGATGATCCCTGATTTGTGACATGGCGCATTATTCTGCTTAAGTAGCCATTGGAAAACGGGTAGACTGTGGCCATAAAAGAATGCACAAGGTGAGCAACAAAGCTCAGGTACAATGTGGCATTCAAATGATGTTCAACTGGTATTAAGAGCTTAATGTGTGTAAAGAAAACATTTGTACACCATTACACCAACCTTTACCATTGACACAAAGCTGGATGGATCCTTGGATTCATGCCGTTTCTGCCTATTTTTGACCTTACTATCTGCATGTCCTAGCAGAAATCGAGATTCGTCAGACCAGATGACGTTTTTATAATCGTTCGGTTTTGGTGATATCGTGCTCACTGTAGCCTTCTCTTCTTGTTCTTAGCTGACAGTAGTGGAACCCGGAGTGGTCTTCAGCTGTTGTAGCCCATTCGCTTCAAGATTCAACGCGATATGCATTCAAAGATACCCTTCTGCACACCACTTTTGTAAAGAGTGGTTATTTAAGTACTTGTGGTCTTCCTGTCAGCTTGAACGAGTCTGGCCATTCTTCTCTGACCTTTCTTATTAACAAGGTGTTTTCATCCACAGAACTTCCGCCATGTCTGGCACCAATAATCATCCCACGGTCAAAGTCGCTTAGACCACACGTGTTCCACAATTTAATGTTTGGTCAAATAGTAAATGATCCTCTTGACCATGTCTGCATGCTTTATATATTGAGTTGCAGCCACACTATTTTCTGTTTGGTTATTTGCGTTAAAGAACAGATGTGCCTAATAAAGTGGCCACTGAGTGTACATTTCACCATTAGTGTGGGCTGTTCACGAGTCTACTAGTTACACTTTAGCATTGAAACTAGAACGGCGTTAAACTCATCAAAATTTAGATAATTTTAACAAGTGTTATGACCAAAAAATTTAAATGAACTCAGAATAGTGAGCAAAGCTTTCTGCTGTACTAAATCATCATGACTGACTTCATGCAGTAAAATATAGTCAGAATGAAAAGTGAAATACGTCAAATTCAGTAATGTGCGTATTTTCAAGAATAGAAAAAGAAGGTAAATTACTCATGGCCAATCTTACAGAATATACTTCTTTATATATTGTAAGAAAGATATTCCTGTAAATACGTATGTAGTCGCTATGGCCCACTTTTAAGTGTATGATGTTGTTAGGAATTATCGCATGATGAATATGCATTTCTCAGAAGGATGTCATTTAGACAGAGTATTTTTCGGTTATGATATACCTTGAATAAAGTTTAATCGTATTACAGTATTAACTTTATTCCTGTTGTACATTACAAATATATTAACTGTCTGCTCTTTATCACTAAATATATTGTTTCGTACAAATTATACCACTGTCAGCTGGTTAGAGACTGAAAAAAGCTATCACTATGGTATGGTGAATAATTATTATAATTTACCAATTGAACAATTAAATAGGCCTGGAGAAAATATAGTTGACCCAAAAATAATCGAGTTTTTATTTATTTGTTTGTTTTTAAGAGCACAGGTACACAACGGTCTATCGTTGGTACCAAAATCATATTTTTAGCGTTATAAGCACTCAGAATTACCGTGCAAAGCCATAAAGGCTTTAGCGCAATGCTATTCATAAGCTATCTGCGTTCTGTCTACAGCGGTAAATCGAATTTCAAATTGTAACCCTACAAATCCGAAAACTCACCACTCACCCGCTAATGGACAGTAAACGAGTGATCTTGTATTCTAGAAAGACTGTTAGCGGCAGGTAATTTCAGTAGAGGAGCTGATTAAAATGACTAAAATCAAATCCTTCCCATGATGAGATGACACAGATTACTGTGCTGAACTCTGGGTTCCTGTGCTGAACTATGGTTTCTTTGATACTAGCGGATGAGAATGCTGGAGTATTCTCCCTGAAAAAAGATTACAGTCAATTGCGTGTTAACCCCCAGATAATAACTGTGGTCCATTGTTGGACTGAGTAGACTGAAAGAAATGGAGTAAAGTGTCTTGCCCGAGGACATAACGTCACGATACGCAACCATCTGACTACGGATCCAAAGTTTAAATCATTAACCAAACTTGATGGAAAAACTATGAAATTCAATGCTATACAGCAAAAAAATTTTGAAATAAAATATGTGAAATGACATTGGATACATAAACTTAGAACAATATATCAAAACTAACGCACTTACGTAGAACCTAAAAGCATCGCATTTGTAACTTAAATTATAAAGATGTGGACAAATTATTATGAGAACACTATTTTTGAAGGTTTAAAATACTCGTTTATTATAACGATTAAAGTCATTATAATACACGTAATATGTACGAAATTGGTGTGATATAACAAGACAATCAAGACACATTCTCAACAATCATAATAAGTGCTAATTATATGTTAGTTGTATAAGATGATATACAGACAAATACTTTACTAAAACCAGTCATCTTCTAAGAAAGAATTGATTCATTTTGGTACTAAAGTTGTCAGGAAAAAAGAACAACAACAACCAATCATCTAACAACATCTTGTTTAACAACTTTACAACATCATATGAGAAAGGGGAATCACTTTTACATCATATGAGAAAGGGGGATCACTTTTATAAGAAGTGTTCTCCATAACACTTGAAACCGATAAGAAAGATGCTGGTTCTTGACTTTCATTTTTGTTTGTCCTTTATCTATACATCAGTGCAACAGAACTGTCCACAAACTGTTATTCTTATCTAAAAATATAAGCACACTATATTATAGATAGGTAGGCCAATGGTGTCAGACATCATAACTCTCTAATTAATTTTACTTTAATTTTAAAACCAGATACATGTAAAACACGACTCTGAATTTCAACTCTGGTATTTTTTTAAGTGCATGACGGATTTTAGACCCTCCCAATATACGTTACCTGGCAATATAATGGAAGAATATTAACAGTTTCACACAAAAATCGACTCCTTCCCGAATTCTTTGTAATCCTACAATAAGATAAACATTAACAAAGCATTACTGATTAAGCCAAACAGAAAACAATATCAAACCCACAAGATAATTACACGTTTTTCATCGACAATAAACACGATTTAGAGACGGAATAGATAATTCCAGAATCACGTGCACACTTTATATATTTGTATAAAACATATAAATAAAAATTAGTTATGAATAAATTAATGGTTAACACATCATTAAACACACGTAATAATACGACCCACAATTTCAGTTTATGAAACAATTGAACGTTTATCTAAGGCTTTCATGGTAAACGATTTCAATGAGTTATTAGACACAGGTACCATTTTTAACTTACATGAGATATTTCTTCTGCAGTTTCTTTTGGTTAATTTTGTTCATTGAGTCATATCGATTTCTTTGTGGAACCTAATTACGTTATCCACTGCTCAGCGATTTTATCAGTTATTGTTTATCAGGAAGGTAATATTTAATCTATATTGCAAAACAACTGATTCGGGCAAAACACATCATTAGAGTAAACAGGATATACAATAATGTGAAAAAGTTAGGACACCCTATGAAAGCCTGTGTAATTTTGTAACATTTTTTGATATATAGGCATTTTATCTCAATTTTAACAATACTGAGAGATTATAGAAATATAATTAAACAATTAAAACTGAAGAAAAGACTTTTCCTTCTGTAACTGTAATTATACAAAAATGCATATTCTAACTGAGGAAAAGTTAGGACACCCCAACATTTATTCTCACGTAAAATGGCTCAACTTACACACAGGTGTATCATATCACACCAGGTGCACATGATTAGAAGATCGTTACTCAGCATTTTGAATGAGGCTTGCCCTATTTAAACCTCAGACATTTAGTTTGGTGTGCTCCTGACTGTTGAAGTAAGAGTGAGCTCCATGGTGAGAATTAAAGAGCTGTCTAAGGCCTTCAGAAAGAAAATTGTAACAGCTTATGAGTCTGGTAAAGGATTAAAAAAGATCCCAAAAGATTTTGAAATCAGCCATTCCACTGTCCGGAACATAGTCAACAAGTGGAGGGCTTTCAAAACAACTGCCAACATGCCCAGGTCTGGTCGTCTAAGCAAATTTACCCCGAGAGCAGACCGAAGGATGCTAAAAGAGGTCTCCAAACACCCTAACATGTCATCAAGGGACCTACAGCAGGCTCTGGCCACTATTAATATGAAAGTGCATGCCTCTACAATCAGAAAGAGGCTGCACAAGTTTAACTTGCATGGGAGGTGTGCAAGGAGGAAACATTTGCTCTTTAAGAGAAACATCAAGGTCAGACTGAAGTTTGCCAGAGAGAATGTAGACAAAGACCAGGACTTCTGGAATAATTTTCTTTGGACAGATGAGTCCAAAACTGAATTATTTGGACACCAGAACAGACGACATGTTTGGCGCAAACCAATAACAGCATTCCAGGGAAAGAACCTCATACCAACTGTGAAGAATGGAGGTGGAAGTGTCATGGTTTGGGGCTGCTTTGCTGCAGCAGGACCTGGAAAGTTCACAATCATAGAATTCACCATGAATTCTACTGTGTATCAGAGGATGCTTGAGGATCATGTGAGACCATCTGTACGAAAATTAAAGCGGAAGCGGAACTGGACCCTGCAACACGACAGTGACGTAAAACATACCAGTAAATCCACCAAGGACTGGCTGAAAACTAAGAAATGGAGAGTCCTGGAATGGCCGAGTCAAAGCGCAGATCTTAATCGCATTGAGATGCTGTGGGGTGACTTAAAACGAGCTGTACATGCAAGAAACCCCTCAAACATCTCACAGCTAACAGAATTCTGCATTGAGGAGTGGGGCAAACTTTCTTCAGACCGATGTCAGAGACTGGTACATGGCTACAAGAAGAGTATCACTGCAGTTATTTCAGCTAATGTGGGTAACACTAGCTATTAGGGGTAGGGTGTCCTAACTTTTTCCTCAGTTAGAATATGCATTTTTGGAGAATTACATTTACAAGAGATTTTGAAAAGTATTTTCTTCAGTTTTAACTTTTAGTTATATTCCTATAATCTCTCAGTATTGTTAAATTTGAGATTAAATATCTATACATCCAAAAATGTTACAAAAATACACAGGCTTTCATAGGGTGTCCTAACTTTGTCACATGACTGTATGAATAAAACTTTAAGTATAACACATTAAAAGCGAATGAAACACTGGTGCTATGACAGTTGGATCTGTCTTCTTCAGGTAAATAATCTGAACAAAGAAATCTCTAGCTTGATGCACAATTACTATTCCATTCGTGAAGAGCACCACTTACATAGTGAAAGCGTATACATTGGAACATGAGTAACAGGCTTCATCATAATCATACTTTATATTGGTGGTGGAAACATACTCTTAGTAATATCACAATGATAAAGTCCCCATTGGCACAGCTGTATGTCTTCGGACTTACAACGCTAAAAAAGTCGGTTTCGATACCCGTGGTAGGCAGAGCACAGATAACCTCTTGTGTAGCTTTGTGCTTAACGTCAAAACAAACAAACAAACAAACTCTATGATAAAAACCCAACTGCAGTTCATGTGCATTTGGTTTCCTAGTTTATTCATTGATTTTTTTTGGTTGAGCTATAAACAATCAGCTATTAACTCAGGTATCTCTCTAATCTATAAGGATTAGTGGTTGATGAATATTATCCACCACCCTGATAACTTTGAATTGTTGCTCAGGATGAGTCACACCATCTTTTGAGTAGTATCCCATTTGTAGCAACTTCTCTTACATGACATTATGTTTTGGGTAGTTAAAGATATTATAATCTAATTATCCCACTTCTGATACTAATTCAATCCTATGAGTTGGTGAATAACGCAAAAACCTGTGTAAATTTTAGCTAACAAATCGCACCGTACGAAAATTGTTCGTAGGTCGAACGACATTGTCACAATTGCACACTGAGACACAAAAATACTTAACAGGATAGAATATCACTGATTAACTTACAAAGACATATACTGGTCTGAAATAGAAACATATGACATTTCAGAACAACAGCCAATGTACCACATGGGTCTTCTGGGGTGTCACGTATTCAATATGATTACAATAATTCACTGATTAGTCTGCTGGAGCAACAAAGGGAAATTAAATGTTATAGCCAGTTGTTTTTTTTTATACTTCACTTGACAGAAGAAACGTAACAGTTATGGATTCACTAGGCACAATAAAATATTTCTGTTTCTACGAATACTTTACATTGAAGACGTTTGAAGGAGCTATTTTGACAGTGCAGTCTAATTTTGTATAGATTTATTAGAAAAATTTTGTTGTGGTTTGTTTGTTTTGGAATTTCGCACAAAGCTACTCGAGGGCTATCTGTGCAAGACGTCCCTAATTTAGTAGTGTAAGACTAGAGGGAAGGCCGCTAGTCATCACCACTCACCGCCAACTCTTGGGCTACTCTTTTACCTATGAATAGCAGGATTGACCGTACATTATTACGCTCCCATGGCTGAAAGGGCGAGCATGTTTGGTGTGACGGGGATTCGAACCCGCGACCTTCGAATTAAGAGTCAAGTGCCTTAACCACCCGGCCATGTTGTGCCAATATAGAGTGTCTAACGTGTGAGAAACCTCTGAAGTTTGAAGCTCCTCTGTTATATGAACAAAAACCAAAAGTTCATTGGTAATTATAGAACAAGTCAGAAGTTTGAAGGTTATTCTCACCAAACTAATGGTGGTATCACACTGCTATTTAATTAAAGTTGTGAAACAAATGGCAAAAAAATTATCTCTACAGGATTTTTATAACTTTATGTATGAAATATCTCCTACTGAAACTAGAATAGGAAAAGCGGTAATTCATTAGGTAAAGAGAAATTTAGGTACAAATAAAGTGAACCTTTTATTTATTTAGGAATTTAAGCTACTTTTCTACTATATCCACACATGGGAGTCAAAGCACGCGTTTTTTAGTAAAGACACCACAATTGTTTATTCAGTTCTCTTAATGAGCTTTTTAAGGAAAACAAGTGAGAAGCAGTAGAAATATAATAATAACATATACAAAAATGTTGGAAAATAATCAAACTGCAAATGAGGACATACAAGAACTGATATAGTAAATAACAAACCATTATACACAATACAATATAGACGAGATACAACACTTGATGCTTAGTTTTAGTGTTTTGAAAAAGCAGCAGCAAAACAGGCTACGAAAGCCTAAAGAAGGTGTAAATAATGTGTAAAGATATACTGATATAATAATGTGTAAAGATATACTGATATAATAATGTGTAAGGATGTACTGGTTCGAATTTAACCAGAATATAGAGAAAAAAGTAGTAACAGACCATTTTATTGCAAGTCTTATGATATTAATAAAATGTATTAGAGAAAATAATAGCGTGATTTGTAAAACACGCCTAAAATCTAAGATAAACTGAGAATATAGACTATTATCACGTTATCGTGATGTGACACTAAAATTATCTGGTTATATACAGCTGGAGCTGTCGAGGAATGTGGATTATTAATCTATCCAGTAATTGAAAACGGAAAATAACTTATACTACAAACAAATAGTATAAGATAAACAGATGCTTTTAATGTTCAAGACATTTTCAGTCATAACACCTTTTTTCTGATTATCTTAAAATTTTATGCAACGGTGTAATGGTTTAACACTGCAAAGGATTATCACACATAATTCGTTCGAAACGAGTATCATACAATCGATCTAAAGAAACATACACGTGATCCACTAGTAAATGAATCCTATTTTAAAATGATCATGACATAATATAAGAGGTAACGAATTGAGATTTTAAATATATTAAAGCCTTTTTGAACATTATGGTTAATAATAATAATAGGTAAGAAGGACGCTACACAACTTTCACATTCCTGAAGTTCGAAAGGTATCTGGTGCCCTGGTGTCTAAAAAGAGAAATACTGATGATAAATAAAAAATAATAATTAAATGGTGGGAATTAAAAGAACAAATTTACAATTGTAAGTATGCATAACGTATGTGCGTACACAAAATGTAAAATTTGAGTATGCATGTTTATAACTATGTATTTGTACACACATGCATACGTACATACGTATGTTCATGGGTACACATCTACATACAGTGCCATCTTTCCAATGGTTCAGCGATAAGTTTGAAGGTTTGTAACACCAAAAACCGCGTTTCTACAATGGGCACACATGGATTGTCCAATATGTAGTTTTGTGTTTAAATTCAAAGAAACACAGAATTATTGAAAAGAAATTTTTCCATTCATATCTTTTTAGGCGAATGTTTCCTTATCAAACGATCAGTAAATTTCTTTAATTTTTTTGTGTGAACATGACGATGACCGAAGAAGGTAGAAACGTTGTTCGCTCCTCTATGTAAAATATTTTCTCAACCCAAACGAGCCGTTTTTGCATATAAATTTCTCAACAAGTGGGTTTCTCGACATCACTGAATATTTTGCTTCAATATCTCACTATAATAATTGTATTAGTAATGTATCTTATTGTAGATTTTCCCCTTAATAACTGTGTGGGTAAATTAATATATCCTATTGTTGATATTTCATTGAAATAATTCTATAAGTAAATTAATATATCCTATTGTTGATATGTCATTGTAATAATTGTATAAGTAAATTAATATATCCTATTGTTGATATGTCATTGTAATAATTGTATAAGTAAATTAATATATCCTATTGTTGATATGTCATTGTAATAATTGTATAAGTAAATTAATATATGTTATCGTAGTATTGTATTGTAATAATTGTATATGTAAATAAATATATCTTATTGTTGACCTTTCACTATAATAATTGTGAAAGTAAAGTAATATATCTTATTTTAGATATGTCACTACAATAATTCTATTAGTAATGTATATCTTATTGTAGATATTTCATTGTAATAATTGTATCAATAAATTAATATATATTATTGTAGATATTTCACTATAATAATTGCATTTACTAAATTAATACATCTTATTGTAGATATTTCATTATAATAATTGTATCAGTAAATTAAAATATCTTATTGCAGATATTTCACTATAATAATAGTAAAAGTAAAGTAATATATCTTATTATAGATATTTCACAGTAACAATTGTATAAGTAAATTAATAAATCTCATGCAAATATTTCCCTATAATATTTGTATTACTAAAGTAATATTTCTTATTGCAGATAATTCAGTATAATAACTGTATTAGTAAATTAATATATTTTATTGTTGATATTTCACTATAATAATTGTATAATAACAGTTTTATATGTTATTGTAGACATTTCACCATAATAATTGTATTAGAAACGTAATATATGTTATTGTAGATGTTTCACTATAATAATCGAATTTGTAAAGTAATATGTCTTATTCAGATATTTGACTTTAATAATTGTATAATTAAAGTAATACATCTTATTGTTGATATTTCACAATAATAATTGTATTAGAAAAGTATGGTAATTCCTTTTTCATCCAATTCTTATTAAAGTACATTATTTTACTATGTGAGAGTCTATCTGGTATGGTTTATATATTCGAGTATTTGTGAGTGAACTGAGATGATATTGTTCTTGGAACTCTGTATGCAGTTGTGAGGAGTGTGTTTTGGATTGTTTGTAGTTTGCTTTTAATTATTTCATTGCTTACAGTTATCCATGCTGGAGCTGCATAATATATTACAGGTCTAATATATGTTTTATAGATTTTTAGTATGTTATCTGTAGATGCTCCACTGTTTTTACCACTTAGACTCCAAAATATTTCACTATAATAATTGTATTAGTAAATTAACATATCTTATTGTAGATAATTCACTACAATAATTATATAAGTAAAGTAATATATCTTATGGAGATATTTCACTGTAGTAACTCTATTACTAAATTAGAATATCCTATTGTTTATATTTTACTATAAAAATGGTATTAGTAAATTAATATATCTTATTGTAAATATTTCACTATAATAATTGTATTAGTAAATTAAAATATCTTATTGTAAATATTTCACTATAATAATTGTATTAGTAAATTAAAATATCTTATTGTAGATATTTAACTATAATAATTGTGTTAGTAAATTAATATATCTTATTGGAGATATTTCGTTATAATAATTGTATAAGTAATATTTCTTATGCAGATATTTCACTTTAATAATTGCATTAGTAAAGTAATATATCTTATGCAGATAATTCACTTTAAAAATTTTATTACTAAAGTAATATTTCTTGTTCTACACATTTCACTGTTATAACTGTATTAGTAAATTAATATATCTTATTGTTAATAGTTCACCATAATAATTGTATTAGAAAAGTAATATATCTTATTGCATATATTTCACACTAATAATTGTCCAGGTAAAGTAATAAATCTTATATAGATATATTACCATAATAATTGTATGTGTGAATAAATATATGTTATTGTTGATATTTCACAATAATAATCGTATTAGAAAAGTAATATATCTTATTGTAGATATTTCACAATTATTATATATACAAAAAGGTATATTACTTTACTTTTAGAATTATTATTGTGAAATAACTACAATAAGATATAGTAATTGACTTAGTAAATTAATATATCATGCTGCAGATATTTCACAATAATAGTTGCATCAGTAAAGTAGAAAATCTTATGCAGATATTTCCCTTTAAAAACTGTATAAGTAAATTAATATATCTTATTATAGATATTTCACCATAATAATTATATTAGAAAATTAATATATCTTATTTTTCATATTTCACTATAATAATCGTATTAGAAAAGTAATATATCTTATTGTAGATATTTGACTATAATTATTGTACATGTAAAGTAATATATCTTATTGTAGATATTACATTTTAATAATTTTATAAGTAAAGTAACATCTATCTTATTTTAATATTTTACTGTAATAATTATATTCGTAAATTAATATATAATATTGGAGATATTTCACTGTAATAATTGTATAAGTAAAATGATGTATCTTTTGTAGATATTTGATTATAATAATTCTAAAAGTAAAGTTATATATCTTATTGTAAATATTTCACTATAATAATTGTATTAGTAAATTAAAATAGCTTATTGTAGATATTTCAGTATAATAATTGAAATTCGTTAATTAATATATCTTATTGTAGATATTTGACTGTATTAATTGTATTAGTAAATTATTATATCTTATTCGAAATATTTCGTTATAATATTTGTATAAGTAACATTTCTTATGCAGATATTTCACTTTAATAATTGTATAAGTAAAGTAATATATCTTATTGTATATATTTCACTATAGTAATTGTATAAATAAGGTAATATATATTATTATAGATATTTCACTATAATAACTGTATTAGTAAATTAATATATCTTACTGCAGATATTTCACTATAATAATTGAATTAGTAAAGTAATATATCATAGTGCAGATATTTAACTTTAATAATTGCATTAGCGAAAAATATATCATAGTGCGGATATGTCACTATAATAATTTCATTAGTAAAAATATATCTTATGTAGATAATTCACTTTAAAAATTCTATAAGTAAAGTAATATATCTATTTGTAGATATTTCACCTGAATAATTGTGTTAGTAAATTAATATCTCTTATTGTTGATATTTTACTATAGTAATTGTATTAGAAAAGTAATATATCTTAGTACAGATATCTCATTATAATAATTGTATTAGTGATGCATCTTATAGTAGGCATTACACTATAATAGTTTTATCAGCAATGTATCTTATTGTAGACTTTACACAATAATAATTGTACTAGAAAAGTAATATATCATATTGTAGATATTTCACTGTAATAACTGTATTAGTAAATTAATATAACCTATCGTTGATGTCTGTCTCTCGGTGTTTGGGTAAGAAAAGTTTATATCCTGGAGGTACAGGTTCTCTTTGACCTCTTCCTCCAACCCGTATTTATGTTCTTGACGGATTGGTTTTTACAACTGTAGAGCTGAATATTATTTTGATCATTTTAAGCGTATGTTCATATATTGTGGCCCATATATAGAGATTATTTTCTTCTATCAGCAGAATGTCGTTTGTTGGTGGCATTTTTATTATTATTATTTAATACATATATATATATATTTTTATTATTATTTTCATTATTTAATATATATATATATATTAATTTTGATATTTAAAATATAAGATAACTGGGGAGAGATATTTAGGACTTCCTTCATCATGTATGAGGTACCTGTCCATTTCGCATGGTAATTCCTTTTTCATCCATTTTTTATTAAAGTACATTATTTTACTATGTAAGAGTCTATCTTGTATGGTTTATATATTCGAGTATTTGTGAGTGAACTGAGATGATATTGTTCTTGGAACTCTGTATGCAGTTGTGAGGAGTGTGTTTTGGATTGTTTGTAGTTTGCTTTTAATTATTTCATTGCTTACAGTTATCCATGCTGGAGCTGCATAATCTATTACAGGTCTAATATATGTTTTATAGATTTTTAGTGTGTTATCTGTAGATGCTCCACTGTTTTTACCACTTAGACTCCAAAATATTTCACTACAATAATTGTATTAGTAAATTAATATATTATACTGTTTATATTTCACTATAATAATTGTATTAGTAAATTAACATATCTTATTGTAGATAATTCACTACCATAATTATATAAGTAAAGTAATATATCTTATGGAGATATTTCACTGTAGTAACTGTATTAC
Organism: Tachypleus tridentatus; assembly: GCF_004210375.1. Lineage (NCBI taxonomy): Eukaryota > Metazoa > Arthropoda > Merostomata > Xiphosura > Limulidae > Tachypleus > Tachypleus tridentatus. The sequence continues at coordinate 3,479,078 of NC_134833.1, read as the reverse complement.
TAAATTAGAATATTTTATTATTTATATTTTACTATAATAATGGTATTAGTAAATTAATATATCTTATTGTAAATATTTCACTATAATAATTATATTAGTAAATTAAAATATCTTATTGTAGATATTTCACTATAATAATTGAAATTCGTGAATTAATATATCTTATTGTAGATATTTCACTGTAATAATTGCATTAGTAAAGTAATATTTCTTATGCAGATATTTCACTTTAATAATTGCATTAGTAAAGTAATGTATCTTATTGTAGATATTTAACTATAATAATTGTGTTAGTAAATTAATATATCTTATTGTTGATATTTCACTATAATAATTGTATTAGAAAAGTAATTTTCGGACAACTACCGAAAATAGCCTTTGAGTAAATTATAGTATGTGTAAGAGTATAACCAAACAGTGGATGTATCATCTCACTCACCACAGGCAGATTAATATAAACGCAACTAGTTAATAGGTATATCGTTTCGTTCATTAAGTACACAGCAGCTTGCAACAAGACAAACAATAAATAAATAATTTAGTTTACCACAGTTATATACAGAGGTTCAGAAAGGCCCAAACTTTTTCTGTCTTTTGAGGTCACTGACTATAACAAAAATAAAAATGATGACACATGTAAACAAAACAGTAAATTAGCCCAAAATAAAAAATAAACCATAATTTGAATATTTAATTTGTATACAATTTGCAGCTTTAAGCTGAGAATATGTGTCACGTTTTGATCTGATTGGAAAGCACGTAAAATAAATTGCGAACCTTAAGAAATGTAGAAAAACAAATATCTAAATTTGAGTTCCCTTTGACCTTAAGGTTTTGGTCAAATGGTTAATAATCGTTACTAATAGAAATATAAACTAAAAGAAATAATGTATATGCGAATGGTGACAACAAAGAAAAGTAACAGAAATTACAACGAATACTTTAACAGCTTCAAATCAAGTAAAATTAGAAATGGTTAAATAATTAAAGATTTAGACTGAACTCAACTTTTACAAAAAGTTGACAAATATACACATATATATCTACACAGTAATAAAACTATCAATAATAAAGTGTTATAAATGTTTGTATTGGTGATTATTTTAATTATTTAGAAATTTCAAAGCTCGTCCGAATTTCTAGATGGCCTCTAACCACTGACAAACAAAAATCAACCCCAGCTCTGTATTCTCACATAACTATCTCGTCGATTACTTCATAGAGCTAACTTGCGAGTCTCTAAGTCTTAGTCCTAACAAATACGCTAAAGGCAGAAACATTGTACACTGGAATGATAAATTTAGGGTTATGTTTTCAGGTGGAAAAAAAAAAGAGAGAGTATAATTCTTAAATAAAACGGATACCAGAGAAATACATGAACTTTGTTTCGTGTTTTTTTTAGAATAATAAAAAGTACACTTTATGATATACAATATATCACAAATATTTATCGGGGGAGATAATGGATACGATGGTTTATTTGGCATGTCTTTATGGACATAAACCAGAAAAAAAAAACCTATCTATCTCGATGTATGTGCGTGTGTCTTTTATCCATAAGTGTAAGAATATAGATCAAACGAGAAAAATAAGAACACAACAATTCTTTTTTCATATATATAGGAAGGAAAACAAAGTACATAAGCAAATATTTTAACACGATGAAGAAGTAAGATGTAGGAGATTTTGAGTTAAAATAACAGGACATAATGTAAAAAAGTGGGAGAAACACTTGAAAATGTTTTAACTACAGTTTTATGAATGCAACTGCACATCTTGTAGTTAATATAATTCGAAAGAAATGCACACGAAACCAAAATTTTCAAGGTCAAATACACAACCGCAACCTGACCCAGTGTACAGATATACATCACAATGAAATGACTTATTGCCAGCTAAGATTAACTTCTTTCCGTCGAGTTTTATAATGTTGACTGCTGATCAAAGAAACTGTTTGCTTTATTGTCAAGAGTCCAGTTGACGAACGTCATGAAGTGCGTGGTAAAATTCTGACTAATTATACACGAAGTCAAGAGTAAGCTTGTCAGGTGTCCAATACTTAACATTCGCCAGACTTCTCTGACCTTTTCCCATTGTGCGTGTGTAAGATGTATCCGGTATTATCTGATAGGGTTTCAACTGTCAACCTTCTCATGTTCCATCTTCGCCTCCAGCGCTAGTCGCGAGTTCCAAGTAAAGTTTTTGTTTTCTCTTCGTCATCATCCTAACTCACGAACGTTTAAATTCAAATCCTCCAAAGAACGAAACTTGTTTGTCAAATCAGATATCGTCATATATTGTCAGCGTGGACACCGTTGACCCCGTATATATCTTTATTTAGTCTTTACAGAATTTCAAGTTTTGGAAATATAAATACATATGTATATATATTAAATTTAAGCAAGAGAAAGTACTAGAGACAAGTTTTTCCATGCTTTCTGTTTGAGGAGAGCTCCCTTAACTAAGTTATTGTCTTTAATTACATATTGAAGTCGGAGCACTATAGAGTTTATATTGCTTGGTTGTTTTCATTCCATTCTGAAGGTTCAACACGTTAAATCTAATTCGTTCGGACGATTTTATCTTATAAACTTCTCTTGAATTAGAATGAAAGTAATTGATTTTTTTTCCATATCCGTACAAAATCTTATGTAGGACAACGTCACTATAAAGATAATATCACCTTAATAATTTCACTCTTTGAACATAATGATTACAGACAAGGTTACGGTTTTTAATGAAGGTATTAAACCTTTATTTATAGCTCTAATACGGAGGGTTGAGTAAGTTTTACTAAAGCAATTTTGGAGTCTTACCATCTTGTTACAATGCACATCGTCATGTCTGACGACTGTGCATCTTGACAATAGTCCTGCATCATATTTTTATTGTAAAGGCTAGGTCGTACATTTGCCATGTCTAAAGCACATCACTTCTCCTTACAGTATTTCAATGATCTATCGTGTGTATACGGAGACGAAGGTTTTCTGGCACCCATTTCAACAATTCAATCATACAGAAAACCAAAACCATAGACACTGCGTTGACAAGTTAGGTATTACTATTTTGCTTTGAAATATTATAAATTTCTGTTCCATTCTCCAGTCGCATGAGGTATGCGATAGTACGATGGGAGGTAAGAATGGAAGTCATATATTGGTGAAACCACACCCTGTTGGCCTAGCTTCTCTACAAAGACACTATTTTTGTGTGATAAAAACGTGACAGAACATTAGTTTAATGGCAAGAACATTTCACGCGAACTTTCGTATTCTCTCACTCAATCTACAACCTGTCCTTGGCACATCATCTAGCGATGCTCACGAATCCCTTCGAAAATTGTTTCTGCAATGCCATATATCAGTTTTATAATTTTATTTACCTATTTGCCAGGACTAAATGACACTAAATATTTCACAGTTACTATGATGTACATACGCTTCGTCAAATACCACTGGTATCATCAAGTCACTCAGTTTTATACAGTTGGTTTTCCTTTCTTGGCTATGTTGTAAAAGCAGCTTGTGTATACACAATTGACGGAAATTCTCTATGATTATGCTACGACAATCGGAGTTGCTCTCACAACTGACCTTTGTTTTTGTAAATTCTCAAATGTTACAAGACGCTGCACTTTGCTTAATAGGGTTGTGGTACGACGAGTTACAGGTATTTTTAGATGATCTTACAAATTCTCATTCTCAAATCTATAAACATCTTTGTAATTTTTTTGTTTTTTGAATTTCGCACAAAGCTACACGAAGACTATCCGCGCTAGTCGTCCTTAATTTTGCAGTATAAGACTAGAGGGAAGACAGCTAGTCATTACCATCCACCGCCAACTGTTAGGCTACTCTTTTACCAACGAATAGTGGGATTGGCCGTTACGTTATAATGCCCCATGGCTGAAAGGGCGAGCATGTCTGGTGATTTTTTGTAATCTCAGTGTGTAAATATTTTGTATCGGGAACGACTGTTACATGTCCTTCCTAAAAGCAATTAAGTTTTGGTGACTTCACAAAATACGAAACAATGTTAATGTGTAGTCTGCGACTTTATAACTGCTATAATTGTCACGTGACTTGTTGATGTTTTGATATTTAAAATCGTTCTACATATGTGGAGAATTATTAGTTGGTCAGTTTTTTTTCCTTGATTTATTATTTTTGGATTTATTGAACTTACTCATGCATCCAATGTTTATCGTATTTTAAATTTTTTATAATGTGATAAGTTAATGGCTCGTTCGTTGTTGTTCTTGTCTTAATTATTTATTAATCTGGGTTGGTAATTTATAGATTACTTGATTCTTTCTCTCAGTAACGTTCTAAATGCAGAAACCTAACTCATAGATCCAGGAATACAAACATATTTTCCATACTTGTTATTCCTGTAAAAGTGGCGAACTAAGTTATAAAACCATCTTTCTATTAGTTTATCAAATGTAAAAAAATTTTAACTAATTAACACATTCTTAAAATGCATTATTATTTTGTCTTTTTCTTTTATCTGACGGAGTAACGGATGTATTTTTTGTTTGTTTTCTTTTGTACTCTTATAAAGTAGCGAACTAAATGTTAAGTCCGTTACGTCATTTGATTTACATACCTGTAAGTGTAGTAAATTTACTACTATTGAGTTTGTTCCTCTTTATATATATATAAATATGAATGTAGAGAGCTAAGCGGTGCTTTAGTTATTTCCTTTGTGTATTTATATACATGTTGTAAAATGATAAATGCATTGTTCCAGTTTATTTAAATTGTTATAGATTAGGTTAAGTAACTAACACAATCATTGTTTCTTTTCCTTTAAATTTAGTGAAGTAATTGCGACATTCATTGTTTATGTTTTTATATTCGTTTGGATTGGTCAAGTCGTCGTTACATTCATTGTTTATGTTTTTATATTCGTTTGGATTGGTCAAGTCGTCGCTACATTCATTGTTTATGTTTTTATATTCGTTTGGATTGGTCAAATCGTCCCTACATTCATTGTTTTGCCTGGCTTATATCTTAATAGGTATGTTTAAATCAGTGACACATCCATTATTTTGTTTTTTTATATTTTAATAGATGTGTCTAACTCAGTGACACATATACTGTTTTCACTGATTTCTGTTTGTTGATAAGCGCAAAGCTGCATAGTAGGCTATTTGTGCTGTGCCCAATTCGAGTATCGAAACCCGGTTTTTAGCGTTATGTTTTGTTTTTTTGAATTTCGCGCAAAGCTACTCGAGGGCTGTCTGCGCTAGCCGTCCCTAACTTAGCAGTGTAAGACTAGAGGGAAGGCAGCTAGTCGTCACCACCCACCGCCAACTCTTGGGCTACTCTTTTACCAACGAATAGTGGGATTGATCGTCACATTATAACGCCTCCACGGCTGAAAGGGCGAGCATGTTTGGTGCAACCGTGATTCGAACCCGCGACCCTCAAATTACGAGTCGAACGCTTTAACACACTTGGCCATTCCGGGCCAATTTTTAGCGTTATAAGCCGTCAAACTTACAACTGAGTCACTGGGGCTGTTACATTTTCATACTTATGAATGGTTGTTTTCTTTGCTTGTTATTAAAAGCAAAGCTGCACAGTGAGCTAACATTTCTTTAGCCATTGCAGTTGTCACAACATGCTTTAGGCGCTTCAAGCCACCAGACTTATCTCTAAACTTTTAGGAGGTGTAGTTCCATATGGTACAATTTATATGCATTCACTGCTTCATATTCTTTTAGATGTGCTTCATTTATTTTTTCATTTGTATTTCTACGATACTTTTATTGTATTAAGATAATCAATAGTATATCAAGTTTCTATTTTGTTTTGAGCTTCATTGTAAAATCGGTGTAGCTAAAACGGATTTTCCGGTGAGAAATAAAATATAAACCATTAACCTTTAGATTGAGTTTGTTGTTTCTTTATTTCCAAGCTATATTAGCAGCTGGTATAAAGTTATGTCTTTAGCGTTAAATCTATAATTTGGGAAAATGACGAATATAAACAGTTGTAATACAAACAATAGGATACGTCATTAGTAAAAATACAACTTTGTAGAAAATACTATTCTAAAACATCTTTGATTCAAGCTCATTTTAACCATGAAAATATAGTAAGCACGATACTACAATTATTTTTAAGTTATTAATTTTAGTACAGAGCCAATGAGTTATCTGCGCTCTTTCTACCGGCGAGAATCGAGTACCAGATTTTAGCGTTGTAATTCCGCAGACTTACCTCTGAAACACCGGAAGGTTTTATATTTGAGAAGATTGATTAAAAAGTTTTAATTATATAGTTTTATTGGAATATCTAGATGTGTGATGAACTAAGCAACCAGAAAATAAAACGTGCTTTGACGTACATTGTATTTTTCTTGTGTATTCCCCGTAGGAAGTGAACACAACAGATAGCTCAATGTGGTTTTGCTTTAATAAATAAGCAAATATTGTTTTGTTAATTAAATGTACGAAACTTAAAAAGTACACTTTAACTGACTGCGTTTGCTAAATTCAACACTAACTGTCAGCCAAAACGAACACCGGCATGCTCCAGTAACAGTAAACTTGTTCTTACATGGACGGATCAGTTTTGGGAGGCAAGAACTTTCCGTCGCTTCAATATTTAGGGGTTCAAACGCGCGTTGTGCACGCCTGCTGATGACAGTAAATCACCATTCCTTTCCAAGAGAGTTACGATTTGGGCAGGGTTTAATTTCTAGCCTCTGTTAGCCAGCGGAAACGTGGAAAATTAAAACAAATGTACTTATTAAATACACTTAGATCGAATATGAGCCTTCCCAAAAAACATACGTGTTGTTTCTAGGTTATAATTCACCAAATAAACAATAGATACCAAAACACCTGAAGCAGCTTAAAAGATGGGAAAGAGCTTAAGAAATAGTGTAATACACTAACGAATGTGTTTGTTTCATAGTTCTTTTAAATCTAAGAACGAGTTGACACTTACCTGGTAATTGAATAAACGACGTTTCTTAACCAGTAATCAGTCGTTGCAGGATAGTGAGGAATAATATTTTACATGAGTCCACCAAGTTTTATCAAAATCCGATCATTTTTGACTGAGTTAAAAATAGATTTTTTGGATTTTCGTGACATTTCTTTGACATTAACCTCTGACCTGAACCCATCAAAAAGCTACTCTCTTCCGAATTTGGTCATATTTCAAATGTATACCAACTTTAGTCCAAATCCATTCAACTGTTTTCGATAAATCTAGCTTAAAACACATAATAGTGAAAACATAACCTCCAATCATCTTCGGTGGCGGAAGTAATAAACTGTTTATATTAGTAAAAAACGAGATAATTTATCATGGTACAAAAAATTTTTGGTAAGTGATGTAATTGGAAACATACGTAATACAATGTCTATTGGTCATAAAACATTCATTTTATTACAGGACATAAAATACGACGTAACTACGTTGGAAAACCTTGTCCACCTTTGAAATTAATATATCACTGAAGGATATAAGTTTATAAGTATGCATGATATATAATATTTTATATATTAAATACGTTGACAAAATGGTGATACATAGGATTGATATCCTTTTGCCTTACTTTCCAAGACCAATGTTTTCAACGGAAATTTGATGAATTTAAAACTTTTAAAATAATTATAAAAACATCGGATAAATCATATGGAAACTAACTTTTTCTAACTTTTCTGGCAGAAGCAAGTAATATTGTTATTACTAGTAGTGTGTAAAGAACAATGGTAGAATTTGTACAACAAGTATACACCGAAAAGTTATTTTAATATTGTTGTATTGCTTGGTGTAACGTATCCAATTGTGACACAACTTTAAAATTTATCTTCGATGTATGAGCCTTAGATCATAGCTAAAAGCTAGTTAAGTAGGCCCGTCATATAAACATGAGTTATTTAATATTTCTAATTGTATAATACTTTTGGTTTAATGTCTAAAAGGACTGAAAAAATATAGAGTCACATTTCTTGTTACAGTCTTCTGCTATTTGCTGATCCCAAACACATTTAATTCACTATACCTTTTAAATAATCCTTAAATTTTAATATTTGGGTAAGGCAGAACCTAGTTATGTTAAATAATCCTTAAATTTTAATATTTGGGTAAGGCAGAACCTCGTTATGTTAAATAATCCTTAAATTTTAATATTTGGGTAAGGCAGAACCTAGTTATGTTAAATAATCCTTAAATTGTAATATTTGGGTAAGGCAGAACCTCGTTATGTTAAATAATCCTTAAATTTTAATATTTGGGTAAGGCAGAACCTCGTTATGTTAAATAATCCTTAAATTTTAATATTTGGGTAAGGCAGAACCTCGTTATGTTAAATAATCCTTAAATTTTAATATTTGGGTAAGGCAGAACCTAGTTATGTTAAATAATCCTTAAATTTTAATATTTGGGTAAGGCAGAACCTCGTTATGTTAAATAATCCTTAAATTTTAATATTTGGGTAAGGCAGAACCTCGTTATGTTAAATAATCCTTAAATTTTAATATTTGGGTAAGGCAGAACCTCGTTATGTTAAATAATCCTTAAATTTTAATATTTGGGTAAGGCAGAACCTAGTTATGTTAAATAATCCTTAAATTGTAATATTTGGGTAAGGCAGAACCTCGTTATGTTAAATAATCCTTAAATTTTAATATTTGGGTAAGGCAGAACCTAGTTATGTTAAATAATCCTTAAATTGTAATATTTGGGTAAGGCAGAACCTAGTTATGTTAAACACTGAACTGCCGATATATGTACGAGTTGTTAACACTTTTGCTCCTGCTTCCGTCATATATACGAGTGACATGGTATTACAATAATGTATCTCGTCATATGAATGACACACAATATGTTGTTAAATTCATGCCATGTAAATGTGATTCACAGTACTTTAAATTTGTAAGGGGCTATTCGAGCCTAATTCTTAAGGATTATTTTAAGCCTTTGTTATGGTTTTAAAATAATGCTTAGACAGAAAAACATTTACTTGTATACACATGTATTACATCACAATACAAAAAAAGTGATTACAGTGGAACCCCGCTAAAGCAGCCACCTTCAGGACTGAGACAAACTGGCCTGATTAGAGGGGTTACACTATACAAAATTAGGGATTATTAAACAAAAAAAGGGACTGTGATTGAACGACTGCTTTTAAGGGGTGACCGAATCTCAGGGGTGGACAAATAGAGAAATTCCACTGTATATATATATATATATATAGTACAAAACAAACATTTAAATTCTTGTCTAAAATAATTTTTTTATTTTCTTATTTCTCAACTGGATTATTTATCACAAAAATAAAATATTCCTCTCGTTAAAACAAACATGACTCGAGTGACATGGTCCTGGAAGTAAATGGATTTTCATAGTAACCCATGTCAATCATTTTTTTACATTAATAAAAACCGTGTTTATACCTAATAACCTTAAATCTGGCAAAAAAAAATTACTATTCGATATAAAAATCAAGTTGGAACAAAGCAAAATTTCACATATTTAACTTTGGTAGTGAACGTGTTAAGTGAAGTGGTCTTTCGTCAGATAACTACAATAGTACATAATCCTGTTTCAATGGTCCAGTATTTGTTTAGGTGTTAGTATTATGGCATAAAAAATTATGTTAATGTTATTACGTACATATATAGATTGACAAACAACTTTACATAAGGAGTATTTTAATTTAGAGAAGTACAGGGAGACATGAAGCTCAAGAAGGAAAGAATGGCATATAAAGTTTAAAATCTATAATTAAGTAATTTTCTTTTTTTACAATATAATCTAGCCGAACTTTCCTTCGTCTTCTTGTAGTGTTTACAATTTTACAGACATGCCAATCTTACACAGCTAACTTATGAATGATAATCTTACTAAATTTGTTGGCGAACCATCAGAAACCATTAGGCCTAAAGTTTCTAATAAAATGTTGCAATCTCCGGATGTTTTATGTTTTTCAAGTTTACAAAATCTATTTTTTTCTCAAAATCAGAGACGTGAAAAATAGCATTTACGATCTATCGTTTGCCATCAATAAGTTACTACTCAAAAGGCATTTCGTTTAATACCAAAACTCTCAACTTCAGCTAGATTATAAAAAATGAAGAATACTCTGAAATTATATATATATATATAATAGATAAAAATGTTACTATTTAAACGCCAATATCTGATGAAGCATTAGATACTAACAGAAATAAAATTTATGATACAAATTTGGTCATCTAAAAAAGTTTTTTCACACACTCTGTTTATTATACTACTGATATATCACACTATTAAAACTGTTTTGGCAAGATATCGTGTTAAACAACATACAGGCTTCATGATGTTATTTACCATTTCTAATTATTAAACCTTATGGTCTGATAACAGAGTTTGGATATAATTATTGAAACGCTTATTACAACAATGTTACAACTGAAAAGCCATATGGTTTTTATTCAGATACTAAATTATGATATTGTTAATAATATCCATAGGATTCGAGTTTTTGTGCGATCCTAAAGTAGTTATTCTGTGAACAAATAACATGCGTTCCACTCTCTAGGTTAAGCAATTGTTTGTTTGTTTTGGAATTTCGCACAAAGCTACTCGAGGGCTATCTGTGCTAGTCGTCCCTAATTTAGCTGTGTAAGACTAGAGGGAAGGCAACTAGTCATCACCACCCACCGCCAACTCTTGGGCTACTCTTTTACCAACGAATAGTGGGATTGACCGTCACATTATACGCCCCCACGGCTGGGAGGGCGAGCATGTATAGCGCGACGCGGGCGCGAACCCGCGACCCTTGGATTACGAGTCGCACGCTTTACGCGCTTGGCCATGCCAGGCCCTCTAGATTAAGAGTGAAAGGTTAGATGCACCAAGATTGCTCCGAGATTTTTCTCTAAGGAGGATATCTTTAAAAGGGTAAATATCAGCCCAGTGAGAAAAACTGAGTGTATTATTTATTAGATAACTAGAATGTATTGTTTTGCGTAAGGTAAGGATGTTCTGGAAGGATCCAGTTATTTGATGATTCTCATGCAGAGAGTCTTACTATGGGATCCTGAGGGTAAGCTGGAAGGAAATAGAGTTGGTGACTCATAGCTTGCCAATGTCTTTTTCGCCGCAGAATTATTGAGCAAATTGTAAACATTCGTGAGATGATTTTTAAATGACAGAATAGTTTAAAGTAGTTCTAGCTTAGTAAATGTTTATGTTGTTGTCTACAAAAACTATACTCTTCAAAACAAGAAACGCAAAAGGGATATTTTTTTTATTTTAAAGAGAAATATATGTAATAACGTTACAAGCTCAGAGTATGTGATGTTACACGTGTTAAGGCACTGATTGTCAGACCAAAATGACAATAAAAGTTGTGCACTTTGAAAACGGAGGAAAACATTGGATTTTTCGCCAAAACGCATGCGTGTCCAATAAATTTGTTAGAGAGATCTGCATGTTCTGCAAGTGCAACATGTGCAAAATCCCTATAAAAGTGACGGGTTCTCGGTTTCCATAGCTCAGTGTTAAGCCACCGACACGCAATACAGTTACGCCAAGACTGACTGAAGCACAACGCAACAACGCCATTGGTCGCTTGGAAGCAGGCGAATCTCGATCAGATGTTTCCAAAGCTGTGAATGTCCACCAAGCACCATCACAAGGCTATGGAATCGTCACCAACAACATGGATCAACTCGTGACCGTCCACGATCTCTCAGACCTCGTGTGACGACGCCCGCACAAGATCGCTACATTCGGTTGCGTCACCTTCGGGATAGGACCACCACTGCGACGTCTACTGCCTCAACTATACCAGGGCTGCGTAGGATTTCCGATCAGACCGGAAGCAACAGTCTACGAGATTCTTAGGCCCCATGTGCAACCCATCATGGTGAACGTCAACGACGTTTTTCAACATGACAACGCCCGTCCTCACACAGCCCGACTCACCACTGTCTTCTTGAGACACAACAACATCAACGTTCTTCTCTGGCCCTCCAGATTACCAGATTTAAACCCCATCAAACATCTTTTGGACGAGTTGGACCGACGTCTGCGACGGCGACAACGTCAACCGCAGACTCTACCTCAGCTTGCAGCAGCTTTGCAGGCTGAGTGGACAGCCATTCCACAGGATGTGAATCGTCATCTTATCTCTTCCATGGGCAGGAGATGCCAAGTAGTTATTGATGCTCACGGGGGGCATACTCATTATTGACGTTGAGTGACGTTAAACTTCAACTAGTGAGCGTGGACTTCGCCTTTGCAGACTTTGGATGTTCAGCAGTGAATGTGCAAAGTTTCACACATGTCATACAGAACTACCCGGAATAAACTTGTTAACAATGTGTCTCATATTTTGCCTTTTGCGTTTCTTTTTTTGAAGAGTATATTTTAAGAATTATATTTGTTTGCTTACCCCTTGAAAAATTAAATTAGATTGTTTAGAGAAGAATACATACATCGTCTGTAATAAAAATAAATAATAATAATTTGTTTACATTATATCTACCTAGATAAAACAAACATATGCTATCAACACGGTTAACAGTAAGAGGTACAGTTGAAATGAAAATAGTAAATAAATGCGACAAATACAAAAAGGGAGAGAGATAAATGGAGAGAGATAAAGAAACCAATTCGCTTGAATGTGAGAGATGTTGATTAGCAGTTTATTGAGAAAGAAGGCTAGTATGTATGCACTCTATAACTAAAACTAAACCTTAGGATACTCAAAAGAACTAGGAGACGTGTTCACAAGCTGCAAGATTAACCTGCTGTACAAGATTCTTGGTTAAAGACGTGTCCAGGTGCTGTAAGCTTAGTCCACTGTACAGGATTTTTGGATAAGGCTTGACTTACAATGCTTGAAAAGCGTTTTCCCTGTAATTATTGTTGTTGTTAATGAGTCCCTGTCCTTTTAATGCCCTTTGCACTTTACTAAAGACAAAAATACCATTTTTTTCTCTAACACGTCTACAATCATAACTATAACATGATCCACTGGAACGTTATATACTTCTTATTGATGTAATCAAATTACACTGATTACTAACGCTTTTCGTTTGACAGCGGCATACACATGAGCAGGTAGCATTAAATCTTAATGTTCTTACGACTGTGTTTCAAAAATAAAAACTGTTGGTTCTTCTTCTTATGAAAGTGAGAGAGAGAGATGGAAGATAAATATTAATAAGAAAGCCACTAAGAGTCATACATAACTTGATTAAAACGTAGCGAACAATTAATTCCGCAATTTTCTGGCTGTCATTAACCCTCTGTTAAAATAAAAGGTTAAAGTGATTAATGGAATGCTGTTGGAATTTCGCGCAAAGTTACACTAGGCTATCTGCGTTAGCTGTCACTAAGTTAACAGTGTAAGACCAGAGAGAAGGCAACTAGTCATTACCACCCAAAACCAACTCTTGGGCTTCTCTTTTGCCAATGAATAATGGGATTGGCCGTCATATTATAACGCCCCCAAGGCTGAAATGGCAAGCATGTTTGGTTTGACGGGGATTCGAACCCGCGACCCTCAGATTACGAGTCGAGTACCTTAATCACCTGGACATGCTAGGCCTTGTAACAGACAAAGTAATATGTTATTAAAAACCAGCCAGTGGTGGGAAGAGCACACATAACCCATTTTGTAGCTCTATGCTTAGTTAAAGAAAAAAAAAGCAAAACAAGTCCATTCTTCGTAGTAGACAGAGTGAAGATAGCTCGTGTAATTTTGCACTAAGGAAACAACATTTGTTTTATTTAACAGATTAAATGCACATCGCTACGCGATTATATAACCTGTTTTCCTTTTAGGGAAATGAAAAGAAAAATATCATGTGAGTGTAGAGGGCGCCATTCCTAATTGCACCCCATTTAAGAAGTATTAACTGGATTTTGTTATACTGTGTTTCTTCTGTTTATTCTCAATAGAGCATCAATAAAAAGTTCACAAATATGTCTCTTAATGACAAGCCTTTAAGATATGTTTTATGTAATTGAATAACAATATTACAAAGCAATGAAATGAAGACCAGGAATACCAATGTGGTACGATTTATGAAATAAGTGAATACAATTGTGTATCATTCTTCGTATCGTAGTGCTTATACAACAACGTGCAAAAGCTAGTGCAAATGAATAATAGTTGGTTTGTTGTTGTTTTTTTCGTAATTTTAGAATCTCTACACTATCCAAACGCTATAAAAAATTGAAACTAATAAATATTTTCCAGGTCGAAAATTTACAACATATATAAAACCGAAGTCAGTTATTGACACCTACTTTATATTAGTGGTAACATTTAGAACCATGTCTTGTTGAAAATATCAAAGTGTCCTTAACCCTAACACATTATTTAAAAGTTGACCTCTCAGCGTGAAATCTGAACTACTCTCGCCCGTTTATCCATAATTCCTCTTCAGGAATGCAAGAGACTTGTATTTCTGGTGTCTTCAATTAGATACGGATCAGCTCCACCTAGCGGGATACTTTAATTTACAGTCAGAAGTCACTCGATGAGTTCGTTTATATCCTAGGCTCAGCGGGACTTATTCGGATTTTCAGTTCATTAACACAACCTGTAGAAACATTTATAAACTTTAAACACACCGTAGGTAACTTACTATGTTCCTCATTATCAGCTGAAGGAAACTCTTTACTAGATGCACTTGAAACTTTTAAGATCAGCAGTCAAATGAAAACATTTAACGCGATTAAATTTGTCGCTTGAGTGGAATTTAATTGCCTGATATTCTCAACGAAATACTCGAGGCTTAACGAACTCAAGGACAACTTTACATTGGAATTAGATTATAAATTTCCATCTTACCTTAAGTGTTTAGAATTTCCTCAACATAAATAGGAGACTAGCCTTTAAATTGCGCCTTAGTAGTGTTTTTGTATTGTACTTGTCAGATAAAACAAGATAGCAATTAAATAATATACAATATGTTTGTATACAATTAACTTTCTTTATAATTTTACTATACTTTGGGAAAGTCTTTTACTAGACCGCCAGGAAGATGCAATAAAAAATTAGTAGGACACCTGAAAAATGTGTGGTCACGGAGGTTTATCTAGGATGGATTACGTGGAACTTTGTTAACAATTTCAGTTTTCACGTTGTTTTAATTAATATATTTTTAAAACTAAAATAAAACCTTTGATTTAACTCTTGAGTTACGATAATATTTTACGCTCGTAGAAAACGTAGTGTTATTCGTAAGTTAATCTATTTAGAAATATATTTTGATTATCATAAGTAAAATAAACGTATTAGGTTATTATTAACGTTTAACAGTTTTAATGTAACTATTGCTCATATGGTAATTCTAACTAATCCTTTTACAAAATTACATATTACATCCTTGCTTTTGTGTTGTATTCACTTCTAATGAACTTATCATATATGTATCTTAAAGTGTTATAATTAACATTCTTCGACCTTTTAAACACACACAATAATTTACAATCACTTTTTTTTTTTTACTTTTCTTGAAATGTTAATTTATAAAAAAGTTTTTTGTTCTTCAATATTTGAGTAAAGCCTAAATTAATAAAATAGTTTTTTACATATTTCCCAATATGACGACAAATAAGTATAAATTAGGTGGTTCTTTCATTTACTATCTTTCAGTTGGGTCAGCGGTAAGTTTAAGGACTTACAACGCTAAAACCCGAGGTTCGATACCTCGTGGTATACAGATTGTGGATAGTATATTATTTCCTTGGGCCTGGCATGGCCTAGCGCGTTAAGGCGTGTGACTCGTAATCTGAGGGTCGTGGGTTCGCGCCCGAGTCGCGCCAAACATGCTCGCCCTCCCAGCCGTGGGGGCGTTATAATGTTACGGTCAATCCCACTTTTCGTTGGTAAAAGAATAGCCCAAGAGTTGGCGGTGGGTGGTGATGACTAGCTGCCTTCCCTCTAGTCTTGCCAGGCCCAGAAACAATTGCAATTGTATGCCATTTTTTTGTGAAGTTGAGAGCTGTCTTTGAATACTACTTGATGTTATGAGTGAAATAGTAACTGGTATGAGATTTATTAATGAAGCAAAGGAAACAATTAATGCATTAAAATAAATTGAAACATGTTAGAAAAGATCTGAATGAGTAAAGACGTAAGACAAGGATGTTTGTTAAATTTGCTGTTGTTTGATTTATATATTTCAGGTTTGGAAGAAACTGAAGAACGACAACAAAATAAGGAGAGGTCGTATTACGACAGATATTTTTAACTGGCGTATGAGAGCATAAATTTAGTGCGAAAATGTAAGATATGATAGAGATACTACAAAACTACTTAGATGAAAGAGAACTGACGCTAAAATTTAATAATATAAAAACATATATATTTACAAAAGGACGAAACAAATTCTCTAAAAAACGAGAGATTAGTGACACACCTGAAGTAAAAAACAACAAGAGTTAGTCTTTATGAATTTAAATTCAGATTATAGAAGAAAGAGAGTTCATAACAACTTTAAAATGTTTGATTGTTTTCTTTTTTGTTTTGTGAATTTCGCGCAAACCTACTCGAGGGCTATCTGCGCTAGCCGTCCCTAATTTAGCAGTGTAAGACTAAAGGGAAGGCAGCTAGTCATCACCACCCACCGCCAACTTTTGGGTTACTCTTTTACCAACGAATAGTGGGATTGATCGTCACATTATAACGTCCCCACGGCTAGGAGGGCCAGCATGTTTGGTGCGACCGGGATTCGAACCCGCGACCCTCGGATTACGAGTGGAACGCCTTAACACGCTTGGCCATGCCGGGCCAAAATGTTTGATACAATAGAGAAAGCTATTATGATATACGATATTAAATCATAAAAGTGAACTAGACTGGATATGATTTTAAAAATACAAAATAATTATAAGAAATGGTTACTAGGATTGGATAAAAATACTCCTATTAATTATATGAACAAATTAGAAGAGAAATAATCGGAAAATAAATACGTAGAAGAGCATATAAATATTAAAAGATACAATAGTAGGATGAAAGATGATGGTTTGAGATACAAGGAATAAAAATGGCGAAAAAAGAATCAAATGAAAGGGAAGTTATAACAATAAGAAGTAGGTACATCAAAGAAAACTTTGAGGACTAAATGTGGCATTAACAGTGGGTAATATAATAGAAGAAACAGTTTCACAGTTAAAAGAAAGTAAAATAAAAGACTCGAAATATAGCAAAATTTGTGGAGAAATCGGAACTAGGTGATAGAAACAACTATTATTTATGTGAAATGATCATATCTTTCGATATGAATAAGCACATTTGCTAAAGTAACACACAGTGAACGAGTTTATTTCTAAAATGTACACTGTATAAATACTTCATAATTCTTTTTTTACATTTTACGATTTTTTATTTTAGTTTTATACGGTATTTATTTCACTAATGAAGGTCCAAGTTAAAATAATAACAAAATTTCATATGCTAGTTAAGATGTTTCGTTAAATATATTTAGAAAAAACAACCATGGTTTAATTAGCGAAAATCAGCCTAATAACGTTCTGATAATTAAACTTGACCTTAAACTGCGAGATTAAACAATTTTCAGAATAGACATTTATTTATTATAACAACTGTTGAGTGACTATAAAATGTGAAGAACCGTGTGTGTGTTTTATAATAGCAAAGCCACATCAGGCTATACGCTCAGTCCACCGAAGGGAATCGAATTCCTATTTTCAGAGTTGTAAATCCGTAAACTTACCGCTGTACCAGCGAGGGACGTGAAGAAATAAACGGTGACAGATGACACTTTTATTTCACTTCACTTATCCAGTGTATAGGTTTTTCTCAAAGTGACTGCAAAGCACCTTCACACTAACATTATGTTTGACAGCCTTTATTAGTTTTAGTACACCATACTATAATTATTGATACTAGAGTAACACTCTTTTTCAACTTTGAAAGTAAATAAAAGGTTGAATACACTGTAATATACTATTTATTATCTAAGGCTGTGTCAGAAATATAATATATTGAAAGGACTTTCAAAAACTAGCAGTAGTGTGAAATAAATATGGTCATAATGTTGTGAAAATTATGAAAAATACGTGTGTAAAACTGACACATCGAAATTTTTTGCTAATTTTCCAGTAAACTAATTTTGTATTCTCGTTGTTTCAGCCAACCATAATAATTTGATTTTACTACAGATTAGGTGTTTTACAAATATTTATAAAAATTGTATTAAAATACCAGTTGTAAGATGTTACTTCTGCACCTGTTCATGCAACATCATCTAACCCATATTTATCCTTGACTGACCAATGACTAAATTATGTTTATGTGATACAAGACAGATTAGGCAATTACTAAAGGCCCCTCACTCTTAAACCAAAACGACGATTTATCATTGGACTTTGATTGCTAATAGCCCCACCTGCTTATCTGCTTATTTCTGTTTGAAAAATGGAAACGCTTGTTACGATGCAAATTATTGTGTGTTACTGATGCTTTGCCGCCCTCTACAATCATATATCATTACTATAGATGTCCACATACTAACTTTAAATCTGTTATAAATTTATTTAAAATATCTAAAAAAATTTACACAAATACCATTGATTTTCACCAAGATTATTTACATATTGCCTTCAAAACATCAAGAAAACAACATGCACAAAAATCTATATGTACAACCTACAACGAAGCTTGTACAAAAATAACCTTCAAAATTTTGATATATTTAAAATGTCATATTTTTGCTATATTTTAAAATAACAATGGTAGAATTAGGTAAAATTATGGGATCGTACAGATTAATGTTTAAAACTAAATAATTGCATTAAGCTAATTGCTGCTACATTTTCAAATGGAAATCACACCCACCTGTTAGCCTCCTTTTTGTCTTTTTTCTTTGTTCAAATATCTGTCAGAATTAATCAGTTTTTATACAAAAAATTTACAGTGAAATATGTTTGATGTGCTTTCAAATTACAGAGTGGGAAGAAGGAATCTGTATCTCTGTGTTGTTTACAAAAACACAGTATGCTATTTGTGTGTATATATATATATACATCATACAGTAATCTTTATCTCTGTGTTGTTTACAAAAACACAGTATGCTTTTTGTGTGTATATATATATATACATCATACAGGAATCTGTATCTCTGTGTTGTTTACAAAAACACAGTATGCTTTTTGTGTGTATATATATATATATATACATCATACAGGAATCTGTATCTCTGTGTTGTTTATATATATATAAAAACACAGTATGCTATTTGTATGTGTATATATATATATATATACATCATACAGGAATCTGTATCTCTGTGTTGTTTACAAAAACACAGTATGCTATTTGTGTGTATATATATATATATATACATCATACAGGAATCTGTATCTCTGTGTTGTTTACAAAAACACAGTATGCTATATATTTACAGGAATCTGTGTGTGTTTATATATATATATATATACATCATACAGGAATCTGTATCTCTGTGTTGTTTACAAAAACACAGTATGCTATTTGTGTGTATATATATATATACATCATACAGGAATCTGTATCTCTGTGTTGTTTACAAAAACACAGTATGCTTTTTGTGTGTGTATATATATATATATATACATCATACAGGAATCTGTATCTCTGTGTTGTTTACAAAAACACAGTATGCTATTTGTGTGTATATATATATATATACATCATACAGGAATCTGTATCTCTGTGTTGTTTACAAAAACACAGTATGCTATTTGTGTGTGTATATATATATATATACATCATACAGGAATCTGTATCTCTGTGTTGTTTACAAAAACACAGTATGCTATTTGTGTGTGTATATACATCATACCTCAAAAGAAGAATTTTCAATGGTGATTGTTAGTACTTCAGATACTAATAAATTTATTATTTTAGGTTGAAAAAATTAAATCTCAAATCCCTAAATTATAACATTAGACCTTATACTAGGAATGTAGTCTTGAAAAAACACTCCCTATAGGCAGTGGCAAAGTTAGTGTTTAACATACGTTTTGCGATCTCGGGGGCTTATTGAAAACAGCAGAGACTCTGAGAAACTAGTACTTGAAGCCCGTATATGTGGTTAGTTCATTTATTCAATGAAATAGAGATTATTAAGGAATGAATATAAGATATACCAAAAGTTTGTTTGCATTTTGATTTTCGCTCAAAGTTACACGTGGGTTATCTGCGCTAGGCGTCTTAATCTAGCAGCGTAAGATCAGAGAGAAGGTGACTAGTCATAATAATCCACAGCCAACTGTTGGACTACTCTTTTACCAACGAATATTGGGATTGACCGTTACATTATAACACCCCCACGGATGAAAGGGAGAAGATGTTCGGTGTAATGAGTATTCGAACCCGCGACCCTCAAATTACGAACTAATGTTAGGTATATTGAATAACTGGTTGAGGTAAATACACGTGTTTCACCACCTATTTATGAAGTGTGAAATTTATATAAATAGGCTCTTTGGGTTGTAGAAACACTATGTAAGTTACACTGTACTTAATTATTATATTAAAATGTAAGTGTTTCAATTCATCATGTTAATTATGTTATTTACAGCTAAAAAGCAAGTATTAAGATCCGTAACGAACAATATATTAAGTACATATTTTACGAGAATAAATTTAACATGAACAACAAAGGAAAGGCTCGAAGGGAAAAGTAAAATAATGCTTTACAATAAACTTTGCTTGTTTACCAGTAGGAAAATCGGATGGGACTTCACTCTTTTTTAGACTGACTATTAGATATTTATAATGACTTCTCTGGCTACTAAAGGTAAGTGGTAGAACTACGAAATCGTGTCGTATTTTATAAACAAAAACATAAGGATTGCATTCATATTACATTGATATAATAGTCAAAAGTCCTCGTGCGGTATCTTACAATCCTAAATAGCCTTCATGAACGACCATTTTTGTTTTATATACATATATCTAAAGAAAGAAGAAGATTAACTGTCAGCCTATGTTAACTTGTCCAAACTATTGTTTCTTTTCTACACTTAAGACTTATGATACACTAACTTGGCCATACAAGTCTAAGCTTTATATAAAAGTCACTGTAATATATATAAACATACACTAAGATATTGAGGAGTTAACACAAAGACTACATATTCATCAAAATACATGTCTTCAGACGTGATGGAAAAGATAAGAAGCTTTCTACAACATCTCGAGCGGATTTCAACAGTAAAGCATCTCTATATGATGAAGTAAAACAGGTATACCTGCCAAGTTCAAGAAAGCTTGGAATATATGAACTCAAGGACAGATTAGATACAATTCAATGACTGTAACACTGCTTATATAAGTTACACAACAGATTCAACCCTGATGAGAACCGGGCAACCCATATTACTAAGTTCTAAATTTTAAGACATCCCTCGTCTTAAAGAAGACTGGGTTAGTTTTGTGTAAGAAATTAAAGAAGTTACATAAAAAGGCATTTCATACTATGTCTTCTGAATATTAATGAGTAATCGACACGTTTATTAAGAGTTTACCAAGATAATCTATGTTGAGTCACGTGAAATTGGGGAACATTTCACTTCTCACTGAGGCATTTGCAGTGGAAAAACAGTTTAAAGTGGTTACATCAGTCCACACAGTGAAAGAAAAGAGTAAATCAACATCAATTGAAACTGTGGCTGTAACATCAGCTCCAAAACAGGCTCTAGGGCCTAAAGCAGCGAGGACATGTTCAACTGTTACTCCACCAGCTCCATTTAGCAAATGCTCCAATGTAACAAAGTACAGCAACTTTTGTTCTCAATTGGTCAGCGGGGTTTCACTGGCCCACGTTGTCACGACTGTACATTATTTTTGTATTGAAATAAACTAGTTGTTTTATTATGAATGTCATACGTTATTAAAACATAACTAACACTAAAAATCTTATATTAGTTAGTGCATTCTGTGTCTCCTAATATATTGGGTCATTCATTGATTATACTTTCATCTATCCAATGCCATCTTTTCCATTTCTTCCCCTATGATAGTTCTTTCCCAGATGTCTTTCTCATTACACCTTTTTCACGTGAGATGTGGTTGTCTTCTCGTTTCAATTCCGTCTTCAACCTTCCAATTCATCACAATTCTTATGGCATACATTTTTATGATGTAACACATTCATCTTAATCTCATCAGGTTACATTCTTCTACGCGCTTCAGCACCTCAATATTTGATACTTTATCCTTCCATGGTAATTTCAGTATTTGACGCAGAATAAACATTTGGAATGCACTTAACTTTTTTCGTATTTTCTGTGCATCTGTCTTGTTTCGCTACTATGCAGCAGGACAGACAAAACAAAATAATTTTAGAATCAAACTGTCATTTTGATGTTCGTACTTCTATTGTTGAATAGTTTTATGAGCCTTCCAGATGTGATATTACCAGTTTACTTCTTCATGGCTACCTTCATATATCCGTATTTTTATTCTAAGGTAGGCGAAACTCATAACTTGGTCTATGATCTCTTCATCACATATTATATTAGGTTTTCTATTCTCGATTGACGTCGTATTACATTTTTCACACTGTATCTTAGACCCACCTTAGATAAAAATAAAATTTGAACATTATAGAAATGAATGCAAGTAACATTTAAGCCTTCTACAAATCAATATAAATAGCACTTAAACATTATACAAATTGATGTATATAACATTAATTAAACGACATTATTGTAGTCTCGAAAATGTTCTTGGACTTAGAAATTTCCAGAAACGGCTATTTAATCCATCGTTCCAAATGTATGGAAATATGTTAGTTATAAAGGTACTCTTTACCAAAATGCTTATACCTAATCTTTGACCGAGCCGGCATGGCCAGGCGGTTAAGACATTCGACTCGTAATCGAAGAATCGCGGGTTCGAATCCCCGTCCAACTAAACATACTCGCTCTTTCAGGCGTGGGGGGTGTGACGGTCACTCCCACTATTCGTTGGTGAAAGAGTATTCCAAGAGTTGGTAGTGGGTGGTGATGACTAGTTGCCTTTTATCAAGACTTACATTGCTGAATTAGGGACGGCTAGCACAGATAGCATTATTAACATCTACCTTCCCTTATAATTAATTTATTTTAAACTAATTAATATTATCATCAACAGTGCCCTTCAATCAAATATAACTCAGAATAATCATATTATTAATCTAATTGCTCGTGCCATTTTATATTTAGAAAAATAATGCTTGGTATTTCATATCGATACCAAATATGTAAATTATTTTTTAAAATCTTGGCACTTTTCTGGTATTGTTGAAACATTATGCTTAATATGATGAAATACTTAAGGCAGAAAATGCCATACATAATTCGCGCTAAACTTGTAGATGAATAAAAAAGGCTGGATTCTACTTTGTTTTACCTGCTGAAGTGTCTCTTCTCAACATGGAACATTTAACAACATGTCCCCGTTTTGTAGATGACAACTGTGAAACTAGATAAGTATTTGTTGGTTATGTTTAACTATAAAGGGCCAGAGCAACAGATATTGTACGTTACGAAGATATTTACTGATGTTGGATTATATCTAAATGAATTGCGTTGTTAAAAATATGATGGAGCATCCAACATGGCTGGAGAAAGATCTGGTGCTCAAAAACAAATCCGAAGTATGTGAAATAAGATTTTATACACTCTGTTAACCATTCTATTATAATTTCATATAATACCAATACGAAATTGTATTGATCAAGTTAAAGGAATAGCTATTAGATTAAATCCTCACTTAACTGTAGTGAACTATTGAAAGCAACCTATCAAAAGTATATCCATAATGAAACAGCTTCATTAAATTCTTCAACTACTCAATATGTACATTACACGCTAGTTTAAGAATACTAAAGGTTGGTAAAATTCTGTTTATATCTTCCATTCTACTTCACATAAGTGAGAGTATTTGTACAGGGATGATAATTTTGAAATACTTAATGACTGTTGAACTTCTGAAAATAAGAAAAATACTTTTGTTTAACAGCTTCACAACGTTCTCTCTGAAATAAGGTTTTGTAAATTTGGAAGGTCCAAACCAAGACATTGTTTCTGATGTTTTCCCAGTAGAACAATGTCGTAAAGAAATGTCTTTACTAAGAGTGAACGTAGATGATTATTCATATCGTATCTTCAAGTACAACAGTACTATTGCAAACAAATCTAATATTAATGTTAGCATGCCATGATTAAGTCAGTAAGAAACCAAATGTGCAAATGAAAGTTATAGTTCTACGGATGATTACGTTTAGAAAACAGTAACCATTCTTTTTCTTTACCACATTATAAGTAATTTTTCCTCCAAATTTGATACACATGTAAAGAAAGCAGTATCAATTTCGAAACTTATACCTTTAAAACTCACACCAGAGACTTCTAACTCTGTATCAGGAAGGCTATAGACTTTTACAGGGAAGATTTTCAAATCCTTAGATTTTTTGATGAAGAAATTCATTGATGGAAAACAAGATGGCTTTCTGTTTCTCTCCAGGACAGGCTCCCGATACTGTCTGACTTCTTAAAAACCTACTTCGTTGTACTAAATATCTTTATGTTACTGAAACTCTGCCATACTGTCCTGTAAACGTTCAGCATCTGCTCTCTGCCAGTTAAATAATTATCTGAGGTGTACACAAACCGAAGTAAGAGTGAGTCCTCTAGTTATCTGAAGTGTACACAAACCGAAGTAAGAGTGAGTCCTCTAGTTATCTGAGGTGTACACAAACCGAAGTAAGAGTGAGTGCTCTAGTTTTAATACGTAATCATTATGGTACTACTATCAACATTCAAACTGTAAGTTAGTTATGGTGAAGCACCCCAGAAAAATAGAGCATGCTAATATGTTATTTCAGTAGTACATGTACGTGTTTGATAGCCAATGATTGAAATAGCTAATATACTATTGTTGCACAGAGTTCTTGAAATTAATAGTATAATTTAGCAGTTAACAAATACTCTTCATATAGATAGTACTGTACTTTACTATAATAAAAAATACACATTGATACTAAACTAAATTTAGCTCCCCATGAAGTGTTACGACAGAATGGTCATTTGCTGACCTTTCATTGATGTTTGTGGATTTTATGTGAATAGCCATGCAGTTATTTAAGCTATATTTCAAACAAAATTAATTTGAGATTTAATTTCACAGCACTTATTTTTTACAAATACTCGGGAGGGGACGGGGCAAGCTCCCAGATCCGTATAGTATAAACACGCTTTACATGCTTAATTTTGAACACCATTTCAAACATTCTGAGTACGGGCTTGAGCCTGCGCTTAAAACACTACTATAACTGTTAACGCTTTCAAATAGTAATTTACAAAACTTTGAAGCTAACTTATAACTCGAATTTTATTAATTTGAATTTATCTAACATATAATACCTTTGATTTGATTTCGATGTGCAAGATACATATACATTTTGTCTGTGACCAGATCAAGTTTAAAACTTTAACAAAGGTCACTCTCTATTCGCATACATTTATTTGTGTACAACATGTCCACACCATGAGTACTACTGTTTCTAGTGTTAGGGCCCGGCATGGCCAAGCGCGTTAAGGCATGCGACTCGTAATCCGAGGGTCGCGGGTTCGCATCCCCGTCGCGCCAAACATGCTCGCCCTTTCAGCCGTGGGGGCGTTATAATGTGCGGTCAATCCCACTATTCTTTGGTAAAAGAGTAGCCCAAGAGTTGGCGGTGGGTGGTGATGACTAGCTGCCTTCCCTCTAGTCTTACACTGCAAAATTAGAGACGGCTAGCACAGATAGCCCTCGAGTAGCTTTGTGCGAAATTCAAAAACAAACAAACAAAGTTTCTAGTGTTAAGGCAATTACCCTCTATAAGGGTATGATGATTAAATTTAGAGCAAAACGGTTGTTTGAGTAATTTACATCAAATCATGAAATATATTTTATTAAAACAGCGTAATTTTTTTATGAACAAATTTATAATAATTCGGCGTTTTTTTAAAGATAACAGTAAATGCCACCAAATTCAGGCCACCATTCCTTCTAATGAGGGTCGCGGATTCGAATCCCCGTCACACCAAACATGCTTCCCTTTCAGCCGTGGGATCGTTATAATGTTACAATCAATCCCACTATTCGGTGATAAAAGAGTAGCCCAAACGTTGAAAGTGGGTAGTGATGACTAGCTGCCTTCCCTCTAATCTTACATTGATAAATAAGGGATGGCTAGCGCAGATAGCTCTCGAATAGCCTTGCGCGAAATTCAAAACAAACCAAATCCTTCTAATGTTATAAAACATTTTTTACCCCGGTTGAAAATCTGATTTGATGCTAAATAAAAATCATTCGGGCTACCCATATATGATGATAACTTAAAATATGTTTTTAGTTTTTAGGAAGTTCAAATGCTTCGCATTAACCGTGCCTCATGGCCAGCTAACCTAATTTGTGAAAAATACTTGAATTTATATTAGCACTACGTTTTCTGAAAGCAACTGTTAATTGATTATTCAGTTCACTAAACAGATCACAGTTCAGCTTTTTAATTTAAGTTTCATTTATATTGACTCCTTCGAAAGAAACAATATTTTAAACAAAACGGGGCAGTTGTAAATATTATCTCTAACTTGAAAGAAATATTCACAGTAAAGATGTTTAAAATGTTATAGATGGAGCGTAAAAAATAAGGGGAGAAATATTTATTGTTGATAAATAAAATACATTTTCAGATGTTGTTGTTTCTTAATAATGTCTGTGTTAACGGCCAGGCATGGCCAGGTGGTTAAGGCATCCGACTCGTTATCCCCGTCACATCAAACATGATCGCCCTTTCAGTCGTGGGGGCATTATAATGTTACGGTCAATCCTACTATTTGTTGGTTAAAAGAACCCAAGGATTGGTGATGGGTGGTGACGACTAGCTGCCTTTCCTCTGGTCTTAGACTGCTAAATTAGGGACGGCTAGCGCAGATAGCCCTCGATTACTTTTGCTTAAAATTCAAAACAAACCAAGCCTGTGCTAGGACTGACTGTAAAAAAGTTGCTCGTCATATACATACAAAGTTATTTTAAATAAAAAAAATATTTTATTAAAAAAAGATAAAGACTGCAAAAAATACCGCTTTTAGTGAAAGTTTACGAGCTTTAGAATAACTATTATTGATATCTAGGTGTTTTCATGCAAAAGCTTTGGTGACCAGATTCGCACCAGAATGGTGAGAAGGCTTCATGCGAGAGTTTGATTTGAACAAGAGTACTTCGTGTTATCATTGGACGTGTTTGTATTTTAATATTAGGCTTAACTATTTTATGTATGTTAGCTCGTCATTAGTTTATTTTAAATTTTTATTCAAGTAATGCCGCCTACAATACAGACGGGATCTCAAGCAAGCACATCAGAACGAGATAGAAAACTAAGGCCCGGAGAGAAAAGGTTAGCTAGATAAGTTAGAAGTAAAGTTACATAATATACATTAAGCTGCAACATACTCGGCTTTGCTTTTAGTTTGACTCATAAATTCTTAAAATTACACAAGTTATCCAGCTAAGTACTTTTTTCTTCCATTTTTTTTAAAAGAACAACATGACATCGTTGCTTTTAATTACTAATACTTTTAATTAATGTGAAGCATGATAATAAAGAATGAGTTAGTGTCATAACAATGTTATAAGTATGAAGTAGAATAATAATATTAATACCAATTTAGTTTTTTTCTTGTGTTAGACGTATTATATAATATATTATTGATCTAATGGTAGGAAGATGTAAATGAAACAAATGTGCAAAAATAATATTAAAATAACAAGATTATATATTTTTACAATGTTTCAAAATGATTGCTGCGGAGAACTGAAATTATTTTTATACTAGGAGTAGGAAAGAATTGTGAAAGATGAAAGTATTAACTTCAGTTGTAGATATTTAATAAGGAAGAAGATGGTATTTTCAGGTCTAACTGTTTTCTTTTAGAGTGACAAGATAGGTCTACAGAATAATAGGAGATTCAAAAATAAATTACAATGTAATTTTGAGCTATTCGAGTTTAACAGAGTTTGTGAGAAATCAAGAGACTGGTCACAGTTGTACAAAAACATAATGAAGAATCTTCATTCAAAACACACAGTGTTTTATTTATGTCTCCACCAAACAGATGAAAATTGCTGGAGAAATTGATCCAATTTCTTTTTTCTCTTAAGAGTGATTAAACCTCATGTTTTTTAGTTATATCAGTAACATTAGTCCTACCCATATCTACTAATATTCTGTACATGACTGGTAATTTTCATTAGAAAATATCTCAGACAGTAACTTCAAGATACCAGCTGATCTACTGTTGGAGAAAACAGCTGTCTACTTTAAAACTCAAGATGCAGATTGATATGTATTATGCCCATGGACAGACCATGTGCTGTCACTGGGGTATGACATAGAAATATAGGCAGAAATAATAATAGTGACATGAAAATTTCTTGAAGATATGTAAAATGTTGCATAGACCAGAATAACTGACATATTTTGAAATATCCTATATTAAAATACAAAGGTAGAAAATGTATGTAATGCCTACATACCACAAAGATATGAAATGTGTTGTGAAAGATTGACTTTGTAACAGAAAAATTACAAAAACTAACAATTGGGAGTTATGTGAAATGTGTATTATTGTAAAATAATTTCTGTAATAAAGTATATCAAAAGTGTTATTTTAAGCAGATAAGACTGTTCATCAGGTTAAGTATGTTAAGATTATAATAATGTGTTTTTAATAATGTGAAAAATAATAATTTTTCTTAACATAAAAATCTGAATTTTAAATTACTTAAATAAAATTGATGATTACAACTCATTCAGATAACTTAGTTCTTATCATAACAGCCATTGTTCATGAAAATTGATATATGTTTAGAGTCTATACCACTGTATTTGTTGTTTGCCCAGGCAGTCTGATGAGCACTGGTGTTAGGATAAAGGCCTTGTTGGTACTAAAGAAGCAGGTGTAGTGTAGTTGGTATTTGGCATGTAACATATTTTCCTTTGCTATCACTTATTGGTTCTTATTATCATCAGTGACAACCAGAACGTACCAAAATGCACAATAAAGAAAAATGCCAAAGGACATGTTAATATATACAAAACATTATTTTTCCTTCCATTGCTATAATAATGTGCTTTCAATTATTATATCGTTAGGAAATGACTTTTTATAACTCATGTTTATGTAATAAGCTTTTTAGTGTAAAATCTGTTTCAAATATGTTGAAGAATTGAAACTGTCTCAAGTGAAGCTGATTAATCTTACCAATTCTTAAAGTATTACCTTTTGTACTACTACTCTCAGAATACAACACAAAAAAATATGAAATGAAATATGAACAGTTAACAAAACATATAAATAATAAGTGTCAACAATTGTAAATTCAAAGGAAGTACACCTCTCACTGCATATAGTCATCATATTTTTCCAAATATGTGGATAAAACCTAGCAAAGTGTGCTACCATACTTGTCAGTGAACTGGATCAGATGAATGATTCTCTTGAAACATTAGAGAATCCAAGAATCTATTTTTTATCTTGGAAAGCAAGGATCCCAATGTTCTTTCAGCCAATGATTGTTCTATCATTTGGCCATCCTAGGTAGCTGTCATCTAGTATTTGACAGGTATCTCCTGCAGTGAAATTATGTCTTTTTGTAATGCTTCTTATGTTTGTTGACTTAATTGATGGGCAAACTCCTGCATGAACATGTTTAATGAATAGTCTGTAAACTTCTGTTCTGTTACTCTGTATGCCATAGTAATGTAAGATAAGTGCTCATTCCAGGTGGTTTGGCTGGAATTAACAAATTAGGCATGCGTATGTTTGGAAATTTGTATTACCATCAGATTAGGGGTGATTAGAGTAAATGCATATCTTCACCACATTTATTACTTTAAACAGTTTGATGTACAATTTATTGTTTAGATTAACTTCCTGCTTTGTGTGTGAATATATATTAGTGTTTTAAATTGTGCTATTCAGTGTTCAGTCAATATAACAGATACAGGTTGTGCCAATGTATTAACTAATGGATAAACCTAGGTCCACTTTGAGGTAGGATTCTCATGCTGGAACTTTGTTCTTCAGGTGTTATTCATGCAGCTCTTGAATTTTCAATTATGGCACCCAACCACTAGTACAATCTCCAGCTGTATGGCTTGACATTGCTATTATGGAAATGGATTCACCTTCCACAGTGTCAAGGACCAGGACATTCCATGAATTGACAGGATCTTGCTGTGAAATTAGAAAATTCATCTGCATTTCCATGGTGTGCACCCAGGAAGTACATCATGATAAATGCAATGGTATAATCCAAGTGCTTATCATCCCTTCTATTCTGCAACTATAATAAAACAGCTCTGATATCATTGTTGTTGGTGCCAGTGTCTAGCAGGAATTCATTATTTTAGTATGAATATGCTAGCTCTGGAGCTCATTAAAGCAAGTTTTAGGGAGTTGAATGCTTGTTCATATTCCTTACACCATTCATATCAGTTATAATGAGAATAGTGGTGTTGATATCTTGGAAAGCTTGGCTACAAACCAAAGAAACTGCAGATGTCTCTTTGTACAATATCCCCTTGAATTACCACTTTACTACACATGCATGTATTTTCTTGGTTTAATTTTCAAGCTTGCTTTCTTTATATGGTAGAATACAATTCATGAATTTTCAACTGCAGACTCAAAAGTGCAGCTAAACATCAAATTATCATCAGTGTTGACCAGACAGCTTTTCCATGACAGACCTTTCAGTGTGAACTTCATTGGCATTTAGAATAGGTTGGCATGTGACACTGGCTGAATGGCATGACATAATTTGTATATAAGCTGTCCTTCAAACCAAAAAAAGTCTTAGATCTGCTATTTTCATCTGTCTAGATACCAGAACTAAGGTTTTGAACAATT
Source organism: Tachypleus tridentatus (assembly GCF_004210375.1). NCBI lineage: Eukaryota > Metazoa > Arthropoda > Merostomata > Xiphosura > Limulidae > Tachypleus > Tachypleus tridentatus. Next base: position 3,448,146 of record NC_134833.1, on the reverse strand, counting down.
GGGAACTTCTAATAGGACCATATGCTCTTCTGTTTGCACCAAGTGAAAAGTGTCAGAGGGAGTTTTGTGTTCACCCAACTAAAATTGCAGAAACTTGGTATACTTTCTTTTTATCCTAACAGTTGCTACTGGAGATGATCAAGAACTCTCTAATGGTTTCATTATCCGATTATTTAATATTAATTGTATCTTGGCTCTGGATACATCTCTTGTGTTCCAGGGAAACAGGTCTGGCAGTAGTTTATTTGGATAGGTGTTGCATATGTATATATGTTATGGCAGATCACTGTTGTACAACTCATTCAACTATCTGTTCCCATAAATATAGGTTATTTGTTTTTTTTCATTAAATCGTCTGAACTGTTTGCACAGTCCTCAATCAACAATGTTGGTAACCTCATACTGGCTTCTGATTGAAGTTAGAGGAGTGAAATCTTAGCATTACAGCCAGACTTGGTTGCATCCTTTTTACATACTGTTTTGATGGGCATTACAGTATTAAATTAGTTATCAGTTTGCCCACTATAACAGAACAACAAAATTCATCCTTCTTCAAACAGGCAATTGCCTGAGCTAATGCTGCTTAATTTCTGGGTGTGAAAAGTTCATTTCACATGTGGTTTCTGTAACCATGTTACATGACATCAGTGCAATTGACTTAGTGTTAGCAAACAATTAAACACCACTTGTGTATACAGAGGTACTATTAATCTCTGTGCTACGTACAGTCATGCAGTCCATTGCTCTTGGGCTCAAACTGATTAACTAGCTTTGGAAGATAAATGTAGGTTACCAGAGTAACTTGGGAGTAAGGTGGAAGTAGTCTGTTTCAAGCTACTAATGTATGTATTGATATACAAAGTGGATATATATATATATATATATATATATATATGTAACCATAATTGTATATAAATAAGTCTTTTAAGTACATCTTTCTTAGGTAGGTGATGGAATCCAGGGCTGGACCTCCAAGTTTATCATCATACATTATTCTTGCTGCTCCTGAGACTAGCCATTCCATGTATTAACTACTTGAAATATGTCAGAAATGGTTTACATCTTCTTTTATTACACCTTTGAACATTAAGGACAAAATCTGCTTTGCTTCATAGATGGGTACCTGTGGTGGTAGTCATTGGGTAGCTAACATTATGGTTATGGGTCAGCAGGAGTGTTCTTAGGATCTGACTCTTAGATGAGTTTGCACCTCATTCAGAGCAACAGTAGCTTGAAAAGTGCTTTTTATTTTCCCATATTTCACAGTCTTTGCTGATGAGTACTGTTTGACCTGCCAGAGAAATAGCTCTGATTAGCATACTTCATCCACCATACAATACTGACAGAAGCTGAAGTTGTGTTATTCTGGTTGGTGACAGGCTCGGAGTCCTGCATAGACTGTACCCAAGACTAACCAAGAGGGACTGTGCCATTGCAGGAGGATGTTGGCCAGTCCACCAATAGGTAAGATAGTGGAACTAAGCAGCAAAACATTAAGAGGAGCCTTGAGTCTAAGTCCACATGTATCCTGTAAGGATGACCATATAGATGACAGAGAAACCTAAGTTTGCATAGAGCCAGAGGATAAACTGTTAAACACAGATTATCTTTTTGCTTCCTTGCAGCAAGGGTATACCTTTTTACATTGTTATCAAGCCTAGTTGAATGTAATTATTACAATACTCCATGAACAGGTTTTATTAGCTTGGTGTTGGTCAAAAATCTGATAATCTTATGACACCCTCAAGGGCCAAGCATATTTCTCCTCAACATTAAAGGGTGAAGCCAAGGAAGGCTTGGACTGCTTTCTTAATCATTTCCAACAAATCACTGTATGGAATCTGTGGTTCAGAGTTTAATTTAATCTAGTGTTTGGATAAGGTGGAAAAAAGAGAGTTTTCTTGATTTTTCATGATGGTTTAAATGAGGAAATGAAGGATCTAGAAGCAAGAAATAGTTCCAACCATTGTTTGAACTACTTGTAAGTGTCTCCTTTTCTATACAACTGGAGTTAACTGTACCAACAGCTAGGATAGTAATTTGATTAAATGACTGAAAGGAACTAGTGTTCATTACATTTTAAATTGCTGAGTTAGGATAGCTGGTGCCAGTAAATTTAATGCCTTGTGTGTCAACGGCTTTTGCAATCGAATATGATAAATAGGAGTTCAAAAACTCAAAGAACATTGCACGCTTTTCTCTCCAAGCTGTTGGATAGTGTTGTATGGTAAAATATATGCACTAATTGTATGATTATTATGTATCTACCTAGAGTTAGCAGTTTGCTGATTGTAAAAACAGTTGAACTGAAAGGATTTCACAAGTTTACAACCCTTACATTATAACATTGAGAAGTTTTAATATGAGAGAGATTCATGAGCTATTGGATGAGATCTACTTGATTTCCACTGTAAACCCTTTCATTAGGGATTGAGTGTAGTTCACAAAAGTATCAATTTCAAGCAGATTAAAAACTCAAACTACCTTCTTGAGTCCTGTTTTAAAAGAAGGAAATGATGACACTTGAAAATGGCTGAGAAAGCCACAAGGGGACATTCTGAGCTTCCAGTTGGTTATTTACATTTTCATATGTTGGTAACCTTATACTTTAGCCTCATTTGCATGTATAAAAGGGAGCATTTCTGAAAATGGAAAGAAGTGAGTGGGGCCATTGTCTGATTCAATACAGGAGAAATATGTCAACAAATAGAAAAGATAAAAGGTTCTTATTTGATATTCTAGCTTTTCAGTATTGGTAAGTTGAGTTCCTAATTTGTGTGAAACTAAATTTTTACATCACAAAAATATAATTTGAACTAGTGCTGCATTCATCATATCATGTGACACATAAATATCAATATTTAGGTGTTTTTTTAATATTTGCTTTTAAATTAAGAAATTAACTAATGTGTAATACTAGAATTATATTTTACAATTTGATACAAAATTTATAAACAAACATCATGACGATAAAGTAACTAAAGTGACCTGTAACCAAAGGAAGACCTATCTTAATAGGGTTAAGATGGCTGGTATTAGTAGGTGTAATGTAATACCTAGCCCATCAACAGCTTGCACATCTGAAAATGATAGTTTTAAGTATGGAACCTCAACTGAAATGACTTTTCAATCTCTGGTTTTTTATCTTTTGAGTAGTTTTCTGATGTGAAATGTTTAACGTTTTGTGTGAGTTACTTTGTTCATTTAGCCAGTTGGCAGGAGCTTAATGAAGCATACCACAAGATCCTTTCCAATACACTAAGAATGTGATTTCTTCAAAGTGAAGTTATTCCACCAGTTTTTGTTTATTTTGTGATGTGTGTATAGTTTGATTCATAGATGTCAGCATATTAAGGTAACATAGCCACAGATATCTATCTTCTGATACAGTACTTACCTCTTCTCACAAGATTAGCTATTATCATTAAGTGCTGCTTTCTATATGAGAACTTTTCTCTGTATACATGCCACAAGCCTTCTGCTTCACTGCCCTCGTTGGAATTAGAAGATTCCGATGTCTCTCTTGTGCAAATCGTGTATCACTAATTAACCAATAGGAGCATGACATGCTCACATGATGCATGTGGCTCTATCTACACTTCATTACCAAACCCTCACTTGGCAGTTTGGCAGGAGTGAGCACTAAAAAAAGTGTGAAGGAAGAGTGGGAAGTGTGAAAGAAGGTAGATACTCATCAGAAATATGCTTTCAGTGCAGGAAAATTATAACTTCCAATAGGGTACTTACTACTTCACACAAGATTAGCTAGAATCTCACTGGTGCAAAGGAGGAAATGAAGCATTCCTCTAAACATTTGGAAGATACCACTGATGACAAGAGAAAGAGATCCATAGAAATTTTTGTCCTTGTGAATAATTTGGAAAATACAAGGTGCAGAGTGGCAGGTTAAAAATGGTTCCACACCAAATATACAATATCGGACTGCCACTCGTGGACTATGATGAGTAAAGCATTAAGGAACTTTGTCCTCCCTGCTAACCCCTGAATTCATACTAATGCTGAGATCGGCAAAGAAGAGAAGCATTTGTTGGGATAAAACTAAAGTACACCCACACTGATCTTCTGTAAATCAAATAAATTGATAATTAACTGATGAAAACATGGTTTACTCTTATGATAAATGAAATAATGTTTTTATTTAAAACATGTCACAATTACAATTATTAATAATTAAGTAGTCAGTAAGACAGTGTATTTATATACATTGTTTAAATATGATTTGCATAAAAACAATATCCAGCAATGATTTGAGTCATCACAATATTTTGCATTCTTCTATCATGTTCATTAAACAGTAAACATACTTGATTTCATGACAGTTTCATTTTATTTGATGAACATCACAAAATTCTTTTGTTTACAAACATTGTAACTCAATACAACAGTAATGTATATATTAAAATTTAAATGTTGTAATTTTTAAACTAAAGCACATATAAAAAGTAAGGCAAATGCTTGAATATCAAGAAATGGAGAATATATTCTCAAAATATAATAAGTTCTTAGTTAAAATAGTTATTATTTGGGACTGGAAGAAAATTTCTGAAAAAAAATGTAGATAGTTTCTCTACAGGTAAAATTCTTTGTACCTGTGCAGAAATGTAAATATAAACTTTTTTTTTCTTCAGAAATTGTACTAAAAATCAACGTGGGGCAAAATTTTGATTCTAAAATATTTTGGAATTAAAATTGTTTAAATACTTACAAGAAAAATATAAAATTTTGAAGACATCAAAATTTCTAACAAAAATATGTGAAAAGCTAGAGGAATCCTGTCTTTGGGTACAATAATTTTTGAGAAAGTTATTTTGTTTATCCTAATCTGTTATAGATGAAAATGTATTTTATATGCAATGTAATACAACATTAACAAAACCTGTAACAACATGAAAATACCATTAGTTGTATTTTGTGGGTTTCTTTCTACAACCTTAAAAACCAATAAATTTTTATTGATGAAAATAAGTACGAGGTCTGTTCAAAAAATACGCGGACTGTTTGAATTGCGTGGCTCCAGTTGGTTCCAGTGGAATCCGCTTGGTGTCGCTAGGTTCGCACAGATCAGCTGATTACGACGCCATTTCCTGATTGCAGATATCTTTATTTGTGTATTAGCTACGCGGTTTTAAGTGAAGTGCGATTTTTTCGTTTGTCGGATTTCAGAATGAATGACCTGAAGGAGCAATGACTTGCTGTGAAATTTTGTGTTAAACGTGGAAAATCTGCGACTGAAACTTTTGCTATGCTTAACACGGCTTACGGTGATTTTACTATGAAGCGTACGGCATGTTTCAAGTGGCATGAACGTTTTAAGGATGGTCGACAGTCCATTGAAGATGATGAGCGTCCTGGACGTCCTTCCACGTCAACTGACGACCCACACGTCTACAAAATCAACACCCTGGTGCGGGTAAATCGACGTCTGACTGTTAGGGAGCTTGCTGAAGAGTGTGGGATATCAGTTGGATCTTGTTACAAGATTTTGACCAAAAAATTGAAGATGCACCGCGTTGCTGCGAAATTTGTGCCTCAGAACTCGTGCGTTTTTGGCCAAACACTCGATCACTGTTCTTCCCCACCCCCCCTACTCACCTGACCTTGCTCCTTGCGATGTTTTCTTGTTCCCCAAACTCAAAAGACCCTGGAAAGGAAGAAGATTTGAGACGATTCCCGAGATTAAGGCAAATGCAACGAAGGAGCTGGAGGACATTACAAAAGAAGCATACCAGGGCTGTTTCAACAAATGGAAACACCGTTGGGATAAGTGTGTGCGTTGGGGAGGAGAGTACCTTGAAGGGGTCCCAGACCTGTAACTTCTAAATAAAGTACATTGTGTTTTATGATGTCAGTCCGCGTATTTTTTGAACAGCCCTCGTATATTACTTTGTGATATTTGCAAATGAGTTCTCATGAATTTTTTTCAATTAAAAAAACAAAAAATACAGTGAACTTCAGCTATATGCCTACATTGTGTGTAAATTAATTGATTACTCTTTCACTGTTTAAATTAAAATTATTTTTCACAATATGAAAAAATCAGTTCACAATATATGACAAACAATAATGATGGTCGTAAAGAAAAATAAGATAGAGAAATGTCAATGTTCTGTAGATGGAGTGCATACATTGAACATTTTTCAAATGTATGACTTATGAATGTTTCAAATCACATTAGAGGTCCATATTTTAAGAAACTGTTAGTCAAGGTGGAGGTAATCCAGAATACTTTAAGGGGAGAGTCCATTTATATCTGTATAAGTACTACTGATAAAAACATGTTACTTTCATTATTTCTTTCTTTTAGCTGCACATTCTAACTGACTTTATTACTAAAGTTAGTAGTAAAGAGTATAAAATAATTTTGAGTAGCTCAGTTGGAATATGTTTAATGGCTTCATTGCATATATCTTTATTTCTAATTACGTGATTTATATGAAAATAAGAACAGTTAAACACAAACATTTCAAATTTTGTAATTAAAATTAAATATTTATAATATAGAATAAAATTATAATGTCTACACCTAAATTCATATTTTGTGTTTGTAAACAAGATTTCTGTTGTTTTTTTTTAAGTCAACTTACACTGTCATAGTACTTGCATTTTTGTTTATTAGGGTATTGACAATACAAAATCATCATTCTTGCAAGTATTACAACTTTCAAACAATGAAAAACCAATTTTGTAATAAGTATATAAAGAACTACAGGTGTCCTGAGAAGTGCTAATTATAAACAGTTCTCATAGTTCACTTCTGATGATGCTGCAGTGGCATAACACTGGCTGAAATAAAGGTTGATTATTATCTGGAGAGTAAAGCTCTTTTTGTTTTAATAACTTTATTACCAAAATTTCTAAATCCCTTCAGTATATACTGCAAGTTTTAAAAAAGCAAATAACAAAAAACTATAACTTTGATAAAAAAATAAATCTAAGGTCTAGAGCACATATGCAATGTTAGTGTCTAGAACAAGCAAAGGCACCAAGGCATGAAAATATACCATGGAAGGGTTTAATTGGGTTTCATATTGTTGTATTTACTTAGGAATAATATTTGACTGAGGTTTTAATCAGATTGTTTTATACTCCAGTTGTGTTAATTTCAGAAAATTTTTTATATAAATTAATAGACCAAAAATAAAAATTGATATGTCTAAAAACAGCTAATAATATCAAAAATAATTAATTTCTTAAAGAAACAAAAATGGGGAGGGGAGGAATGCGGTGAGAATATCACTCCCTTAGACCCCTCCTCTATAACCCATGCATTCCACTCCTGGTGATACAATGTCAAATAACATTGTTATTAATTTCTTAAACAGTAAATTAGAGTCCTCCTTGGGCCCCTTTACTAGATCTTAACTTGCTTATACAGTCTTTAAGAATACAGTTATTAATGTCTGAGAAAAATTTAGTTCAAACAATCAAAAGATGCAGTGAATTTCAAAAGACCCAAAACTTGAATGCTTTCAAATGGTAGACAAATAATAAGGATGTTTAGAGACAGGTATGGTTTTAGACAGAATTATTTATGTACTAGAAAATTTAGATAGTGGAATAGTTTACAATGACAACTTTAGGTTCTGAGTTTGGATTCTTAGGGTATAAATCCTTAGCTTTCTTGTAAATTTAACAGGTATCTTTTATCTTTATTGCTAATATATTATTAAACTTTTTTCAGGTCTGAATTAGTATGTCGTATGAAATTTTGTAATACTTTGCCGGATATTCCCTTTGATCCAAAGTTCATCACATACCCTTTTGAGTCAAATAGGTAAGCATTTATTAACTTTTCTAAAATTGAAATGTGTGGGTTATGTACTGTTTATGTGTAGCTATATTGTATGTAAATACTCATATCTGTTGCAGGAGAAGACTGCTATGAAATTAATATAATTATACCTGTATTTGCTTAATCCATTAAATGCATTGTAATTATTTGTTAATCACAATGTGTGTGTGTGTGGTTTTCAAAATTACACAAGCCATATAGTTGACAAAAATACATGTAAATAAAAATAAAAATTAATTACTAATATCATACAATTATGTTAAAAAATACAGTAACTGATAATTATTTGATATACATTTTAAGTTTTTTTAAAACAGGACTAACTAAAACAGATGTGTGGTATATCACAGTCCCATTATAGTTTATATTTTACCCATGTACAAGTATATTAATGTATGCTTTATGCTCTCTTTCCATTTGAAGATTAAAGATTATTTAGGTCTGTACTAGAAAGACTTTAAATTGTGGATAATTTGCTAAATAAACAGGAGATTAAAATACACTTGTAGGAACAAAATTAAATTTTAAAACCCATGTAGTTATAAATCATTTTTACAGCTTGAATTTTTAACAGTATTTTGAGCTATTATCTTATTATAATGAAGCTTGCAATGTATACATCCAAAACTCAGATCTTGGAAACGACCAAACTAATTATTATTAAACATAACTGGGTAATATTTTTTATAATTGAGAAATAAAAATAAAACATTTGAAATTTCTACAACAAATATATTTCATATTTGATAAAAATTACAAACAAAAAGGAGTAAGTTTCAAATATAAAATAATCAAAAACAAACTTGAAAAAAGTTTTTCTTTAGTTAAAATCTCATGAGTGTTGCTACAAAAAAACAAGGCACTTTCATTGATAAGTTCATCTACAAAGAAATACTTCAATAAAATCTAATCTGTGATGTAATGCTATGATAATAATCCATTTTAAGCTAAAATATCATTAAAATATTTTTCTCATGGATGGTTAACATTATTATTGAATGGCATGTTATGAGTACATTGTTGTAGAACTCTCAGACAAATCTAGAAGACTATGGGCCTGTTTTTGGGTCAGTAGCCTTCTGCTAGTGTCTCTCTCGGTGTGAATTCCTGTATATGGTGAGGGGACCTTCCAGGGAAGGTTCTGTTTTTTCAGTTTACCTTCTCTGGGATCTAAACATCCACCCACATGTTTGCCGTGTGTGGCAACCTATTAAGGGAAGGAGAGGATCCTGGTGGTTGAGGGGTCCAACCCTAACATGCCACTTTGTCCTTAAATTCCTGTAGATGTGTAGCCTTGTGATGGCCCCCCTTGACTCAGTCAGCTGGCCCACTTGAGCTAGGGTCAACTAAGTATCAGTGTTGGATGTTCTTAACAGGTATTGTGGACATTGTATCTGATGCTGGTGTTTGGGTATGGTGCTTACAAAATCCTGGTGCTGCTGCATTGTCTTTGTTTGACATTGTAGAATATCCCCTCATAGGGGTCCATGGTGGATGGGGTCAGTGGGCACTGAAATATTGCTTATTTTATAATGGATCTTTCAAGTAAACACTTAAATAAAATAGTGAAAAAACAGTCCATAGGTAAACAATGTTTTGAAGATTTTGAGCAGCAGTCTTCAACATCTGTACCACCTATTGTACCTCATTTTCTTATCCTACATTCTCTTTCAGACAAACCTTTAGGGCAAATGTCTCCCTTTTTCATTCAGAAGGGACTAGAGAAACTTGCTGGCTCTTCAAAGTCAGTAAAGAAGCCTCAAGCTGGTGACATATTGGTGGAAACATCCAGATCTGAACACAGTGAACTCCTCTTGCATTCAAAGGCAATTGGGGATACACTTATTGAGGCTACACCTCATTCTACTTTGAATTCATCATAAGGAGTTATTGTTGAGAGGGATTTGAAGAACATCCCTTAGTTAAAGATTCTCACTGGTTTCTCCACTCAAAGAGTTTTTGCAGTGAGGTGTATCTCCACTTGTAAAGATGGAATTATGATGCCAACCAATATCCTTATTCTTACATTTACATCACCACGTCTATCTGCTACCATCAAGGCAGTTTATCTTAATTGCGGGGGGTACAGCCATACATTCCAAACTCTCTCCGATGTTTCCAGTGTCAGTGTTTCAGTCACTCAAAGACGTCATGTCGTGGTTCCTTAATGTGTGCTCATTGAGGTGGCAAGGACCAAGGTACCTATGAACATGAAACAGACCCTCATTGCATCAATTGCATTGGCTTTCACCCATCCTACTTTTGTTCTTGCCCTAAATGGTTGGAAGAAAAAGAGGTGCAGCATTTGAAAACGATTCATAACATTACTTATCCTGAGGCTTGAAAGTTGCTGTCCACCACTTCATCTCAGATGTATGATGATGCACTTCATTCCACTACTACAGCGGGAGTGCAGACAGATCTCTCTGTACCTCCAAAATAATCGTTCTCAAAACAAATGAAAAGTCTTTTGACCTCCATGGTTAAAAAAGTTTATGAATCAACTTCAACACCCATCTCTGTCATTTACATACATTCCAACAAATCCCACGATTCACATCCTTTGATTCTGAGTACAGGCATTTCCTTGGATACATCTTCTCCCATCCCAAGATGCGGAAAAAATCATTCGTTCATGTCCTCAGTCACTGGAATCCTCTTCTAACAGCAAAGACCTGCCCAATTGACCCATGGCAGAATATATGGAGGTCGATAGATCTCCCTCGAATAAGGACAGTTAAGAAAAAAACATGGTCATTAACAGAAGGGTTCTCCACCCATTTTGCCTACACATAAATAAAAATGGCCACCTTGATACGATGGAACTGTTGAGGTTTACGTTCTTATCTGGATGACACTGGTCATCTACCATCCTGTATGTCTTTCCTTACAGGAAACATTTCTGAAACCTGCTGATACAGTCATCTTTTGGCAGTTTTCTTTGTATAGAAATGACATGTTGTGTGATGGACGAGTGCATGGAGGGGTGGCACTGTTGGTTGATCAGCATGTGCCCACCCTATCTTGGCCACTTAACACACCCTTGGAGGCCGTAGCTATTCTTGTTTCCTTGGATCATACCATTACTGTTTGTTCTCTTTACCTGTCAACTGGAGAGACCTATGATCAATCAGACCTTGCTGCTCTAATCAAACAGTTGTCATCTCCCTTTTTAATCCTGGAGGACTCTAATGGACATATCCCCTCTGGGAAAGTGCTGATATTGATAGGAGAGGCCGTTCTGTAGAGTGTATGCTCTCTGAACACAACCTTTCTGTTTTCAAAACTGGTTCTTCTACTTCTTTTCATGCACCTAGTTAGTCCTTTACTGTTATTAATCTCTCAATTTGCTTCCCCTTTACTATTCTCCCATTTTTCATGCAGGGTTGACAATAATCCATGAGGCAGTGATCATTTTCCTATAATTTTGAGAGATACTGGTTGTGGTCAATGCCACCAGATCCGTGTGCCCTAGTGGAAGCTGGATCAGGCAAACTGGCCCTCTTTCACTGCTTTCACACAGCTTCATCTTGCCATCGTCTGTAAGCCATCAATAAACGACTGTATGGCAGCAGTAACTGACTGTATTATACAAGCAACTGCCCAGTGTATTTCTAAGGTATATTGAGCAGCAGCTACAGACTACCCTCCATCGTTTACTCAAGCGGACCACAATAAACGGCTTTAATTTCTCTCTCTCTAAAACCGTTTGCATGCACTTTTGCTGCCAACTGGGTATTCACCCTGATCCTGAACTCCATTGGTGAAGTTGTGCTGCCTGTGGCCCTGAGACAAAGTTCTTGGGGCTTATCTTCGACCATAAGCTGGCCTTTGTACTACACATCAAGCAGCTATGGGTCAAATGTACAATAGCACTGAACATCTTCTGTGTCCCCTCTACCACCACTGGGGGATCATATCAGTGTTCTACGTTAAAGATATATTGTGCTCTTATTTGATTGAAACTTGACTATAGATCACTGGTCTATGGCTCTGCCAAATCCTTGGCCTTAAAGATGCTGGACCCTATTCATCAACAAGGACTTCGGCTCTGCACTGAGACTTTCCACACTTCCCCAGTTTAGAGTTTATGAACCTTCTTTGCACCTCCACTGTTTGCAAGTGTCCTTACTATATGCTTTGAAACTTCGTTCCTTACCAAAGCATCCTGCATGGGGTTGTATTTTCCTTCCTTGGTGGGCCGTATTTTTTCAGAACAGATGGTATACCAATGCTCCTATTGGCCTTCGTATCCAGGTGCAGTTGGATGAATTGGGTCTGTCCTTGGATAACATTGCTCTGTCCACTGGTCAGCCCATCCCACAGTCCCCAAATGTGACCTTTCTGTAAGTCATCTGAGAAAAGCAGATACTCCAGATTGGAAGTACCGTATTTATTTGGTGAACATCTTTCAAACCATCTTTCCATTCCTATTTATACGGATGGTTCAAAATCAGGTGACTCTGTGGGCTCTGCCATGGTTTGTTGTGATTCGGTGGTTGCATGCAAAATCCCCTCTATAGCTTCTGTGTTCGCTGCTGAACTGTATGCCATTTCTCTTGCCCTGGATCAAATAGAAGCTAAGCAACACTCAAACGCCACTATTTATACTGACTCACTTAGTTCTCTACTGGCCATGGAATTGCTTCATATTGATTAATAACCTGTTCTTGCTGATATTCAGAACTGACTGGCCCATTTCTCCTTAACATCTACTTCTATCCAGTTTTTCTGGATACTGGGTCACGTTGGTATTTGCGGGAACTAGCTTGCTGACACCACAGCTAAATCTATCTGCTCTGGCACAATCACTGCTCTGCCTGTTCCATACATGGACTATGGTTCTGTATTCAAGGCTTGGCTCCATGCCAGCTGGCAGTCAATTTTGAGTGAGCAAAGTGAAAACAAGCTTTTCCAAATAAAATAAAACCCTATATTGGACTTTGGCCATCTTGCTTCAGAAAGAGGAAGTTGTTCTATCTAGACTGTGCATTGATTATTGGACTTTGGCCATCTTGCTTCAGAAAGAGGAAGTTGTTCTATCTAGACTGTGCATTGATTATTGGACTTTGGCCATCTTGCTTCAGTAAGAGGAAGTTGTTCTATCTAGACTGTGCATTGATTATTGGACTTTGGTCATCTTGCTTCAGTAAGAGGAAGTTGTTCTATCTAGACTGTGCATTGATTATTGGACTTTGGCCATCTTGCTTCAGAAAGAGGAAGTTGTTCTATCTAGACTGTGCATTGATTATTGGACTTTGGCCATCTTGCTTCAGAAAGAGGAAGTTGTTCTATCTAGACTGTGCATTGATTATTGGACTTTGGCCATCTTGCTTCAGAAAGAGGAAGTTGTTCTATCTTGACTGTGCATTGATTATTGGACTTTGGCCATCTTGCTTCAGAAAGAGGAAGTTGTTCTATCTTGATTGTGCATTGATTATTGGACTTTGGCCATCTTGCTTCAGAAAGAGGAAGTTGTTCTATCTAGACTGTGCAATGATCACAGTTTTCTAACTCATTGTTTTCTTTTATCTGGAACTGATGCACTAGTGTGTAACACTCACATCACAATGTGCCACAATTTACTTTTTTGCCCTTGTTACAACTCTCAACAACGGCACCATTTTATACATGTTCTGTCCCAAGGTTTGTCAATAACATTGTAATGTTATCTTTTTTTAATGTGATTCCCTTTTAAGAATCAAAGTCCATCTAGTTCAATTTGAACTTAGAAAATGGCCGTAACATTAAATAACTCGAAATCAGGACTGGAACAGCCAACTTCAGGTGACTTACACTGCTGTTTAAACTACCCATTAGTCATCCTGATGAGTTATTAAAATTTTGCTACACATCTTTTAAAACTTTTATTACTTTTTGAAAATGGCCATAATGTTAAATAACTTGGAACCAGCACTGGAACAGCCAACTTTCGGTAACTGATGGTGGTTTTTGTATTTACCTGTTATTCTTCTTGGCAGGTTATGATAATTACAGTTATGGTACAGAAAGTCCTTTGTGACTTCTATTACTGTAGTTTTTTCCTGAACGTTGTAGACTAGATGTAAACATTGGTTTTATGTTATTTATGTTTTTTTTAAACTTTGTTTTACCTTAATTTTCTTTTATGAATTTTTACTAAATTTACTTTAATTTTACCTTTTTACTGGATATTTGGCACAGATAGCCTAGATGCTTTGTGCCATAAAACACTAAATCAATCAACCAACCAACCACATTCCATCTGTCCCTCTGACATATATGGCTTTTTTGCCTTTTTCCTCTTTCTTTATGAGTAAAGAGTGAAATCCTGGATGAGACGAAATACAGTCTCCCATGGGTGTGTCTCTATAGAACCTGTGCCATCAGGTGTTGCACCAACGGGCTTTCTTTGGAAGCTATCTGAAAGATGTTTATCTAGGTAGATTTGAACTTGTCTCTCCATTACTTTAACATGGAATTCTAGCAAAATTATCTGTAAAGGTGAGCTATCATTCTAAAGATTAATATTTTCATACCTGAAAATGTGTTTCAAATGAATACTCACTTCTGTAAACAGTCCCATCCTTTCTCCCCGTTATGTTTCTTTTGCTACATTTTAGAAAAGTAATGATGTGGAGCTTTTTACTTTATTGTTAAATGTTTACAAGAAACATATAAGGCAAAAATTTTGATTAGCTCAGTCAGTTATCCTAAAAACAATAATAGTTGCATTCATAGCCTGAAGTTAGTGGTAGTTTGTTGGAAGAAAATGAAAAAAGCTATTGGTGCTATTATTTAGTCAGTGTCTTCCAATGGTCACTAGCATTTGTTTGAAAATAATAATTAGCATATTTAAAAAAAATAAAGCTAACTACAAGCACACCATTGTGAGAGAAAAACAAACTACAATAACTAAAGTTTTTTTTACTAGTTTATTGCATAATATTCTCACACATTTTTATTATTGATTCCCAATTTTAAACCAGAATGTGTAAACAAAATGTTCAAGTGTTGTTTTGATTTTTGTTTATATCCTGTTTCTTATTTATTATTAAAAATATAATTTGAAAACAAACTATTAATAAAAAAAAGAAATTAAGAGCATGAAACTTCTTGGAAATTAATTTCTAATGACTTTTGACATGTACTAAGGGCATGCAACTCATAAATTTGTTTTTTCATGTGAATACTTTTTGAAGTAACTGTTGAATATTTTTTATTTTAAAATGTGTTTCAGACTGTTTCTAACTTTGGTTTACCACTGACAAATGTTTTTCTTGGTCTCTGTCTTTAGTATAATTTTAATTGACCTTCATTTTCACCAACTACTAAACAAGATGATTGTTTTAATGGCTTCATCCAAATATAATGGTCTATGGTTTATAAAAGTAACCAAATGCATTCAAATGATATTGTCCAGTAGTTATTTCTACACTTTGAACTAACTGTGATATTTGTGTTTATTAATTTCATTTATTTAAACATCACATGGAAATTTTGTTCACACTATAATACAATATGATAATAATTTGTATTAGATAAGGACCCTGTTAGAATTAAATGCACGCAGTTATGATTTTCTTTTTGTGTTTATAATTTTGAAATGGTATTTCATAATCTTATAGTCTGATTTATACTTATTAAACCGAGCTTAATGTATTGTATCAAGTGTAGTCTTGAGTCTATGTATTGAAATGGAAAGCATGAATTGTTTGTTAGTAGAAAATTATAGCAAATAGAAAAATTGGCTGATGAAGGCTCAAGTAGTAAAAGATTAAAGTTATGAAATATTTTAATCATAACATGGTACTTGTGTTCTTATAGATCTAAAGTAAATTTATATAGGTCTAGAAAAAAGTTATTAGTATGAAAGTAGGTTTTTGTTGTTATTAATAAGTTTAAAATTGAAATATTTTTCAGCAAAATATTTTTGTAATATACAATTAAATATATAAACACACACACACACACATTTGGGCATAAATATTACTTTTAACTCTTTAAACCTGAGCAGATGCTGCCATTGTTTGGCCAAAAATCCCAATTTACCCATCAATAGTGATGGCATCTGATGACACATTTATTTCTCTGAAAACTAATCCAAGATATGTTATCCATAAAATTAAGAAAGTTGAATTCTTAGGAGGGTGATAATTATAAGAACATTATGAAAATAATTTTGGCAAAATGCATAAAAAATTGTGGGTTTAAAGAGTTAAATTCTTGTAAAGTTAATTGTCACATTGTCTTTATTTCTTATTATAAATTGTATTTGTAGGTTTGTTGAATACAAACCGACATCTTTAGAAAGAAACTACAAGCATGACCTTTTGACAGAACATGATATGGGTGTTGTTATTGACCTAATAAACCCAAATACATATGCTGTGGATTTGAATGGTATGTATTAAACCTCAGTAACAAGATTTTGCATTATTTTTAAGCCATTAAAACGAAATTTCTGAGCCTCCATAAAATGATTTCTAATTATGGTCTCAGTTTATTCATAATTCTGTGAATTGACCTTTTTAAGACTTTCTTCCATTCAGTAATAAACCTTATACTACTGTTGTTACTTTATAGCTGACAGAATGCCCAAATTAAATAATACTTTCATTTGGGTGTTTTAATTTTCATGCATTTTTGCTGTATATAGATTATTAAATAGGTTAATACATTCAACAGAAAAGTAAAATATAAAATCACTAGCAAATTCTTACATTTCATAATCTGATTTAGGGAACAAAAGTGTGCTTCTGGTGGCTCTTTTCTTAAAATAATTACTTTTTAAGGTGTATAATAAAAAGAGCATCTATGGCCAGTAATATGTATGAGAAGTTTCTGAAAGAAACTTAATGATATGTCTTTTTGTTATGAAAAACTATTAGCAAAATATATTATTTTTTTTTAATGTGACCAGAAGTGTATTTCATATTTGGATTAAAAGAGCTGACTTCATACTATACAGATAAACAAATGAAAAACATCATTAGTTAACTTTCTTTGCCCCAGTAGTTGTAGTTATGTAGCCATCCAATAAGCTAAAAATACATGCATTAAGACACCAAATTTGACTTTCTTGTGGTTGTTACAAGTTAATGTTTGTTCAACCACTTCACTCTGTTTTACATTATCAATAACATTTGAAGTCATCTGAAACTTTCTCTTAAGCAAACCCTGAATTGAGCACAAGTATTATCATATTAATATGTATGTACAGTATGTTTGTAGATCATATCATTTATAGGTACTTGCATCTGTTCCATTTAATTTTAAAATTTATCTTTTTAAATGTTGATTTATTTTAAAGAATAACTCATTGATATTTATAGTAGTTAATGTTTTGACAAAATAATTTTATATTTTTTTGTATTATATTTGCAGTTTTTACCTAAATCTAAATCAAATAGATTAAGATAGATATCTTGTTGATGACTTGAATACCACAAATTTGGCAAGTTTTGCTTATTAACCCTTAAACAGCAGCCATCACCAATTGATGTTTTCCTAGAAAAAGATGGCCACCATCAGTTGATGATTCCATGCTTTACGTTCAGTACAGCTATTGTTAATTGATGATACAGGTTAAAAACATTAGTTGGCAACCCCCATTATACCCACTCAAAGCATTGCATTTATTCATTTTTTTCAGTGTAAGTCATGGAGCAGGAAAGGAAGGGTATGCCAGCTAAGGGAATGAAGAAAAACATTTTTTCATCAAAAGATGAAATTGAAGTATTAGCATGTGATAACACTGTGTAACAAAATTTTTAATTTTTCTTGTTCCTGGACACAAAGTGTTATTTCCCAATTGCTTATGCCTAAAGTAAATGGAAAGACCTATTCTTCTCTTCAAACTTTGCTTTTGTAACCTGGAAGCATATAACGAAAACATGATGGGAGACTATATTTGGAGACTGATATGTGAAAGGGATTTACATTATAGTTGCAAATCTCGAAAAATTACTCACTTCTAAACATTTTTATATAACTTTAGTATAAATACATGGAAATCTTGATTCATATGTTGTTTTATTCAGACCTTATGTAAATTAAAATGTGCAAGTTTGCCCATTTTTACATAGAAAATAGGTTAATTTCTAAATTTCATTATCTAGGTCACAGAAGAAAAAGTTTGAAGAGAATAATGGCCATTTCTATACTTTTACAACATAAGCAATTAAGAAATAATGCATACTATCCAGGAACAAAATTTGTGTTTCATAGTGTAACTATTCAAATGAAGAAGAAAAATTTTCATCATCATCAAATATAATAATTTAAAGCTTTAAATGCAATTTAAATAGTGAATCAAAATCCATTGGTTCCCAATGGGTAAATTGTCATGATTTGGATCCATTTATTCATTCTTTTGATGGTATAAATGCTGGACTCGCAGAGATAAATTTAGTCTCATGGATGAATCTAAAGAATATGAATTTTTTTACTGCTATATTTGATCAAAGTATAATGAGTCATATTTTGTGAGAAACACATATTATGAGTTTTAGAGATCCTTGAATTCTGAAGAAAGTTAAAGTAACACTCCCTCTACTTCATGAAGTAAGAAATGGGAAGATACAAAGTATTGAGGAAATTTACACTTTTTTTTGCTTTGTCGATGCTTATTTCCCATTTAAAAAAGCACGTGTTGGTTGATTATTGGAAGAATGACCTCTTGTAGGAATTCCGGTTTTTCCAAAATACATTACTTGAGATTGATTCATGAAGATTCTTAGATATTTGCACTTTGAAATAACAAAAAACCAAATGCAAATGATTGATTATATTATGGAAAGGTCATATTTATTGATAATTATTACACAAGTCTGGAATTATGCAACATTCTCTTTGAAAGTAAGACATGCCTTTGAAAAGGGAGATATTAAGAAGAAAGGAAATATTTTAGCAATTCAATGGAAAGACAAATGTCGTGTTACTTTGCTTACTACAATACATGAAGGTGAAATGAAATACAGTGGAAAGGATGATTACAAAACTAAACAACCAGTAACTAAACCTGGTGTGGTTTCAGATTATACTATCAAAATGAGGCTATTTGAAAAAAGTGACATGCAAATTGGATAAAATGGTTGCCTTTGTAAATGTGTGAAATGGTACAAGAAGCTCTTTTTTCACCTTATTATCATCTCAATTTTGAATTCGTATAAAATGTGTCTAGAAAATACTGGTGAAAAGCCATCATGATTTTTATTTTCAGTAGTGATAACCATAACTTTATTATTTTTTTCAGCATCATTAGACCTTGAAGATGAAAAGCTTCTTGAAGAAGACAACCTTGGACCACAAGATTCCAAAAGGTTTGTTTTGTTCATCGACAAACTGGTTTAAGTATCTTTGTTATATAGGTTCATTGGTATATCATGTAAAAAAAGTAATGTGATAACAACATATTTGCATGTGATACCATCAGTTGCATATTTTCTGATTTTCTTCATTAATACAAGTAATATATGAATTTTTGTTGTTTTAGTAATACTTGACAAAAGTTGAAATTTTTGTTTTCTGAAGTTAAGTAAAAAGATAAAACTGAATGATTATTGAAGTATAACCTTACTGTTCATTTTCTGAAAGAATTTAGTCAAAGGTATTAAGATAATTTATTGTGTGCCTAGATCACGACATCACAACAAAGCTGTACCTTGGCTGAAGAAAACTGAGTACATTTCTACAGAGTTCAACAGATATGGAGTTTCTAATGACAAAACTGAAACAAAGTAAGTGTATACACACTGTCTTAGAGTCTTGAAAATGGAGTATATTTACTTGTGCATAAGAAAAATTAGGGTGTAATATAATGCTTTTGGTATTCTGTTTATGTACATTTATATTATTTGTAACTTTGACTGTTGCTTTTCCATGTGTAATGAAATTAATGTCTTTACTTTTTTTGGCATTTTAAAAGTATTAGCTTCTGGTATTATTATTAAATACAAAAGCAAGTTCTGTTACTTCAAGATCATTATTCTGTACATCAGAATGCATGTATAATTACAATTTTCTAACTTAAGTTTCTTCTACAACAGTCAGTTGTTATTTAAAAAGCTAAAGCTTATTTACATACCAGTTAGGTATATGTATTATGTTTCATTATGTTTTTATAAAACTTTGAGCTGTTGTAACACTAACACAGTGTTCCATTTTTTCTCTGATCTTTTTTCACTGGATTCATTAAACAAACGTGTAAGGTAACAGATATTTTCCTTCTTTAGACAGCTGTACTAAATGTTTTACATTACTACTTTCTAAGCTAGTCCTCAATCTGTTTTTAACTACTTAGCTTTTATATGGGCTAGGTGTACTGCACCTAACTTCTGAGCATCAAAGTAACCAAGAGATT